>NC_091948.1:26340294-26342794 GCF_041260155.1 Ptychodera flava | reverse complement strand
TCCACCGGCAAATGTGCTTTTCTACAGGATTTTTTCTCTGCGAGAAAGAAGATCTACGAGCGACACTGTAACTGTGGGCAGTCAATCGCACCAACCCACGTAATTATGATTTATAATTGTTGTTTTCAACTTTCATTTTGTTAACTGTCCCTGAAAGATGTGTGCGAAAATATACTTTGAATTTAGCGTGCTGTTGACATCGGAATGTTGCAGACATTATCTTTCTATTTTATTTAAATTGGCACCGTCACTTGCAATTCCAATCGTCACTTGATAACTCTCTGAAATTTCATTTAATTAAAATGATAATCGTAAACTATAAACAATTTACAGCACGCACTGTTATCGTTTACTTGGCAATAATCAGCCTGAGTGTCAATCCGAACGATTATAATCACATAAATCGGCCTTACTTCAAACAAAGAATCTGAACTGTACCATATGGCAGCCATTTCAACGAGATAAGAGTACACCGGTATCTGATCGCAAAGCGCAAGTAATAACGGCAACTTTGTAATAATCACCCTCAACTCACTTTGGATGAATTTTTGTTTCCTCTCATGACAGTGATATAACTCCATCGTCCAGAATAATCATATGTTAGCACCAACTAAACGATCACAATTAAAATATAACTTATGCATCTATACACATCTATCTTAGAGGTACATGTGATGATGTATGGTATTGAAAAAAAATATAGCTTACCCGTCGATGTTTCATCAGTGGCTGAAAAGAGAAAAAGATACATTTTAATTTGAAATCTTCAGAAGAATTGAATCCTAGTCGCATGAAACAACCTCTCGTTATAAAACACAGTTGACAGTGATGGACATATAAGCAAAAACCACCAGTTTAAATCTAATTTAGGTATAAATTCAAATTTTAGTTAGTCAAAATTCCCTGTCTGTGTTTGATTGTTTCAGTGATCGCACGGAATGACGGAGATAGACCGGAAGAAGAAAACTCCCCTATTGTTTTAGAAAGTGCACTTTTACTGTAAACAATGTTTAAAGGGACAAAGTCGGCCATGTTCCGTGAATTTTGTTTGATACGAGACACTCTTTATATTGTTTGACGTGTTGAAAGATACTGAATGAATGGGTGGGTCGGTGACTATGCAAATACTCGACCCTGGTTTTAGACAAATTAAATGAAACCATCGCGAGAAAGAATAAATGGTCATGACCATTTATTCTTTCTCGCGTTGGTTTCATGTATCGTGTCTAAAACAGGCTTCGAATATAAGCATGGTTACCCATTCATTCAGTATCTTTCAACATGTCACACAATATAAATAGTGTTTCGTATCTAACAAAATTCATGAAAAATGGCCGACTTTGTCCCTTTAACCCGATATGATAGGGCGATGGTAGGGACGACCGACACTAGAACGCGTTAGGAAACTTTACATGAACGTCATTGAGAATTAACTTCTCACCAGTAACTCAATGACTGACAACATTTACTTACTGTAATAGCTTGTCCATTGAATGTCGTATGATGGACAAACCAAATCGTCCCCGGATGACCATTCACTGATGTCTTGTGGTAAATCAGTACCTCCAGTCGCAATGGTATCTCCCGTGACAACAATTTCTGCAATGAATGTTCATGACGAAACACTTTGGTGTAATATCGACGGAATAAAATGTCAAAGAAGAAAGTAGTACATAAATGTAATATTTTTGAGATGTATCATATCATAAGTACACCGTCACCTGTGAAATGTTGTGAAAAGATAATTTACTGTGTCGAAATACCTGGATTGTTGCAAGAACCACATCGCAAACTAATATCATCGATAGCAATGGTCCCTGTGACGCCGTCTCCAACATGGCCTTCAAGTATAATCTGAAACACGACAAGATAGTTCAATATTGTCCATTTTTTGTTATCTGTAACCGACATTCAATTTTAAGACGTAACTTTGAGACTCCAAAACGAAGACGCTTGTCTAAGCTTTTGGGATAAAATCGCTTGGTTGACGAAGTCGAGTGCTTCTGTGTAAGATCGTCGAAAATAAAATATTTTACACGATTGAAAAGGGAAAGTTTACGACAACAATTTCGTTATTTTTCCGATACGTTGTCTTTGCGTTCTCCTTCAAACTTTACCGACTGTGATTTTGGTTATTCATGTCAGTGACCTGTTGCAAAAACAGCAAGCTAAAGAAAAATAGGCAATGCGGTTGGTCTAATTATCGCTTAAATTACATAATAAAATCATCAAAAACTGAATGGTCAAAAATGTAGACTCCGATATCGCATGAGAACTGCACAAATGTACAAAGGAATATTTCAAGCACCATAGTAAGGATTAGTAACGCTAAAGAGAATTTGAGCCGTTGTTGAAGCTTACTTTTAAGTTCATGTTCAGCAGCAATATCGCCAAGTTGGGTATTCGACCTTAAATTCATACCTTTGGTCTCATCTGCAGATATTTAGCAAAATCACATGACGGCGGTAGCGGGAGCTGAGTTACACCCTTTAATCAATCA
>NC_091948.1:26085294-26335294 GCF_041260155.1 Ptychodera flava | reverse complement strand
GTAACTATTTTCCCCTTAATTTGATATCTTAAAATTGCATTAAGGTTTTTGAATCTTGAATGTTAATTTAAGAACATATTATGAACATCAAAATCGCGTTTTTTGAATGTATATGAAACCAGGAAGAAAGCAACCCACGTGACTGACGCAGATCCTTACATATGCGCTGGACAGCTGTGAAGGTGGATATAAGGATCCTGGAAGCGACTTTGAAAAGACATTCTAGTATCAATCCCTTAAAGGGAATAAGATACCAGAAGACCCTTTTGTGGACCTACTTTGTCTGTACGCATCCGGTGGTAATTTCATTTTAAAAAGTCAAATCCATGTTTAAAGTCATTAGAGAACCTGCAGATAAGAAATTATCTCCTACATTTAAAATACAAAAACATGTTTAACTTCAACGAGCTGGACCCGACCAGATTCAGAAATATAACATGCTGTGAACTGAATAACTGTTTTTTGAAACCATATGCAATCTACGAACTAAAACCTATGGCTGCCCACAGTTTACCGTAGGAACCCGACAGCTGGCATGGATGCATTCACCGACACGGCTGTGACACTAAAAGCGCATAAAGTTATCGTCACTATTCAGAATTCGAAGAGATAAGATACCTGAAAAACTATCTATTTACTGACCAATATTTAGTGGCACTCAAAAAGTTATCTCAAAAGTCAAAAGCCACCTTGTCTAAATACGAGTATTATCACTACGGTTAAGAGGATGTGTTCGGTTTTTACAACTCGAAGCTTTAGCCCGATGATCTGATTAACTATTGAAGGTCTAGTTAAAATAATGATGTAAATAATGAATAATTGTCAATTAACAAAATCTCCAAAAACTACTGCATACATTATGTCTATATCAATTTACAATTTAGCTTGCAGTGTATGATTGATGAACACTTGGTACTTACCATCAGTTAGAACCGTACTTAGAAATACGGACGTCAAAAGTACTACACAAGTAGCTCGGAGCAGCATTCTTGCAGTTTTCTGACGACCATAGCATTAGAGAATGAACAAAGCGGAGCTTGGGTGCTGTTTTTACATCCTGATAGTTATCTCATTTGCTCATGGCGATAATTGCATCAACATTTGTTCAAAACAATAAATTTTCTCACAGTGGAAATTCATTCGGTTGCTTATAATCGACTCTGCGCAACGCCCTGCTTCTGTTGCCGTCGTTCGGGTGTAGTCCAATCCCTTTTCAACTCTTCTCGATTATGCAATTATTCACCTGTTCACAAAACTAATGTCTCGAACTATCAACAAAAAAACGACAGGATGGAGTTAGTTGAGATGATCATCAAGTTTTTCTGCACAGGTACTACCCTGCATCAAAATAGCAGTTGTCCATAAAAAAATTATTTCAGCGTTTATAGTTTATATTTACTGTAAATTTCAAGGAGTAACTTCATGTTCATAGTCGCTTACCACAGACTTAGTAAGTGTCAAAGGTCACTGAAGGACCACAGCCTCTATATCACAATAAGTCTCAATAACCAGGTGAATGCCATCTCAGGCTCGCTGTACTAAAGTTAATCATTGCAGTTTAGTGTATTTCAAGAAAATTCAGTGATGGATAGGTAAATACTTTCTCTGCCAAAAATACTATATTAAAATTGTGGCGGCTTCAAACTTCCCTCCGAAGTTCAATAGAACGAAGAAATCCAATTCGTGTTATCAGTCACTGCAATTTTGAATTGTCGACGTCAAACCAGTAGCTCTTAAAATTAATGTCACTGCATTATGTTTTGTGATTTAGGGAGATGTTTCATCCGGAACTTTGCAGAAATGGTAACGAAGATCATGTGTTGGTCACCCATGTTTAATCTGTCACAGTCAACGGATAGAATAGTTCTATTGGTTTGTAAATTATTGTTTCTCTGTTTCTTGTGAATAAACTAGCTATCAAGCCTGACAAGGTGTTGCTGCCTACAAGTGGCTGGTCAAAGTGCTTGTGTGCTACTGTACACGTCCAGCCACAACCAGCGTTGAAAACCTCCAAAGGATAAAGAGGGGGGAGAGAGAGCTTAAGTCATCGGAAGGGTGACTCACCGGAATTTAGACTGACCCCAGATTGTGGTTACGAACTTATTTACGGACATACAACACTTTTCCTTGCAATGGCTCGGCTTGTTAAAACTGGTTAGTTTTTCCTAAAATTTTGTGATCGTCAAGACATGCTAGTCATTTTTTATTACTTTTGTTCAGTGGCTTTGGTAGACCGTGGCACAAAAATTTGTCTGATAAGACCCATATTTGTATTTTATTGCCTAAAATTCATTTATAGTCGAGCATGGTCGTTCTGAACTGTCTGATAAACGATTATTGAGAAGCAAATCGATTTGTACAGTGACGGAATCTAGTTAATGTTCAACTTGGAAGTCGGGACGGTGGCGTAGTAAAAAAGTCCGACCAAGTAATTCCGACAGAGGCCTGAGAAATTTGCTGCTCCACACATGTGTTTATCAAGGCAATTTCCTTAAGATGCAATTATCACAATGCACAATTGAGATAAAAATCAGGATGTAAAACTCAATCCACCCAATTTCCAACTGAATTTCCTTACTTTCTGACGGTACGTTTGGAAGAAAGCAAGAATGCTGTCCAAATATCATACTTTTAGCACCCGTAAGAGTCATTGCTGCCATTGCCTATCATGAGTATCAAACTGTTATCAAGTACACTATTCAATTTCGTTCTGCAAATCACTCTATCTTTTATCACATACGTTCCACGTGACTCCCTTTGTCCCTTCACATGTACAGGAATATGTTCATCTTTTCTTTCTGTTTGTTTTGTCTGTGTAAACAAGCGAACACATACCTACTCAACTGCGACGCCCATCTTTTTCAACAAGATTGTTTATCTTTTATCTGTTAAGATTGTCACATGTTTTACGCAGTCTTGTATACGACGTGACACCATGAGCATGAAGACGAGCAATGCCAATAATAAAACACGTATACCAGACAATCTTTCAAAATCCTTATTCTTTCAACAATAAAATCTCCTAGTCTATCTTTGAACTTCAAGTAAACCCACATTTGAACTTGCTTATGGGAAACAATAAGCATCACTGCATGAAGAACACTGATTTTCCTTTGAAAATCGACGATAATATGAAAAGGATTAATCAAAACAAGACAGATATTAGAGATGTCTATTTCACACTTTATGTAAATCTGTACAACTGAACTGACGAATAGCGAACTGTCCGTTGCACACATCCCAATTAGTCCGTTGATCTGTCACTGTCTTCCTTGCTTGATGCAGACTTCGTAGAAAGTTTAGTGTTAGGGAGCCAACTGCAGCTTCAGATAACAGTGAATTATTCGGATTGAAAACGAGAGACAGGCAGCAAGAGACATGCAGAGAGATAAGACAGCGTCACATACACATGGTGTCGTTTACAGACACAATAAGACATCGATATCTACAGGTAGATATAAAAGTTTAATAATCATAAATTCTAAATTATGGGAAAAACAACAGTGTGAGAGTGAACAGCTTCATGTGAAATATTACACGTAATTCTTTTAAAGTATGGTTCAGATTATGTCGAAAACACACGGGTATGATGAGAATCAATCAAGGTTCGGCATGTGTTTGATGATAATGCCTTTATCATATAGAGTCTAGTTAATGGGACTATTTGTTTCAGATGAATTGGTGGTTTGACAGCAAATGAGAATAATATTGGCCCAGAAACTAACATATACAAATGTTGTGCACATCTTAAAATCTCTGCCTAAGATCCTCCCCAGAAACCGACACACCAACTTTATTTTGTCAAATATAAACAGATACAAATTTTGAAGTTATCAAAAAAGGTTTTCCGAGTGAGTAATGTTTTGACCGAAATTGAAAATAACTGTCACTGAGAACTTTAATATAAATGTTGTCATCAGCTGTATATTGGTGAAGTCATCCCTATAATCAAACATACCCGGACTTTGAAAAGCTATCACACCAGCAGTTTTTTGCGAAAATTATGTTTTGACCAATTTTCACATATCAAGCTTCATCAACATTTGAACAAACCTAATAAAATTCACTCTCAAATGTCATCACATACTGCTACAGTTTACATTATACAGTGTTTTGTAAAGAAAGCTATGTAATCAGACAAATTCTCTGACGAAAATTTTATGGTGGCCACCTGAGGGCGTTGTTATCAGACTGCTCTGAGTGATCTCCATATTGGTATCAACCGGGGGACAACGATTTTATTCAATCGCCACAAGTTTACCGTAGTGTTGAAAGTATTAGTACGTTTTTCATATTTGTCGACACATTATTTCCGATTGGTCACAAGTTCTTCATACTCCTTCGACACTGTCGATAGGATTAAACGAGATCACTTGGGTGTCAAAGGTCTCGTAGTCGATGCTTTGTAAGACTTCAGTTGATTTTCGACAACCAAATGTGTTTGTTTGGGCAGGGAACCCCACCCACCCTCAAACTAAGCCAACGTATTAACCAAGAAGTCAGCACCAGACGATGACTTTAAAATGCAGATACCGGCATGCGACTTCATTTTGCTGAAGTGGTTGCCATATGGTACAGTTCAGATTCCTTGTTTGAAGAAAGGCCAATTTATGTGATTGTAAACATCTAGATTGACAAGTTAACTATTACCTGGCAGGTGACTACAATGCACGCTGACAGTTTTCGCAAGCTTGATCATATAATTTGAATGTAATTTGAAAGTGTTATCATGAAAGTAATGTGACTGATAGCATAGAGTCAACAGTAGCAGTGCTTGCAAACTCAAACATGCAAGCCATGAGTATGTCCCTCCGAAATTATTATATAATGCGCAAATCACGTTCAAGCGCCCCAGAACAACTGAAAGAGAAGGTGCAAACCCATCATTACAAAATTCTGATTTTATAAAATATATATGGATGTTCGTTTCCATGCTTACTATCCCTTGCAGAAGAATGCGCGTCAAGACAAACATTCAGTCTCCCACACGTTAGTAATTCTTTCTTGCTATACCACCTGTGGGAGCGCGTCTTAAAACGTATGAAATAAATTAAGTTTCACTGGTTTAGTTTTGTTAAAAACTCGAAAATTCGACTTTTCCCCATAGAGTTAACACAGGCCGGATGACGGCCATTTTGAATTTCAAGTGTCGATAGATATTGAGTAATTTGTTTCCTGATTTCGAAGGAGAATGGTTTTAAAGTTAAATTACGGAATATTAGAGCGAAAACTAATTAAGTCTTTCAGTTTCAAGGCTTGAACCTGTGTTAGCAAGGGATAGCCAACAAAACTGTTTTGGCAGGTTCGTAAGCGATTTATATGCAGGAGGGAAATTACTTTTCCATATCAGTGGGTTGTTTTCATTTTCATTTTCTTGTCAGAGGGCAATATTGTGACAGGTAGACATTATACGTGTATCACATGTTGAGAAAGTTTAATAGCTTTCGAAAACCAATTTCTACAATTTCTGAGAAAGTGTGCCATTTCCCGACGGTGATCAGAGAGATAAAACTTTGAGATTCTCGTTATCGACGGGTAGATCATATCTATAATTATAACCTCTTTTGTCTGAATCGATTTTTATTATATAGTAACCAGGACTTGTATTCTTTGAGATGATTTACAATTAGACATTATTCCCTTACAGTTTTCTTCGTTCAGCGAAGGAAAATACGAGTGACGTAATGACCGTGTCACTACTAGTCGAAGACTAGTGGTGACACGGTCATTACAAGACGAATATTTTCCGAGCTGAAGGAAGAAAAATATTAGGAAATAATATACTTATCATATGCACAAGTCAAGATTATTTTGCAAAGTAAGAGAAGTTTTCCATAACGATTCCGATTTTAAACTTTTGAACTACTTTAGGAATAATATCAATACGCCGTGGGCAAGTTGTAAATCATTTCCAGTCGTCCGTCGCGTGAGCGAGGAACACGGCGTCCACGTCCGTTCGTGTATGGAGCAAATGCCAGACGACCTCTCGGTCTACACGTACCTTTCGCAAAGTTAAACACTATTTCAAAGATAGCATAGGCCTAGAAATTTACCTCACACAAAGTTACGCTACTTTTCGGGAACAAAAATCGACTGAATCTCAACGGCGCGAACACTGTGTAACGTCAAGCCTGACCCTGGTTACAATGCTGACGGAACCAACGGTAACGCGACCAGTTTCAAGTTCGTTTTTTCCGCAAATTATTCACTCCTGTGTCTTCCTTGTTCGGATTATTATTGTCGAAGTCTACGAAAATATGGATTTCATTACATGACTTTTGGAGGCCTGGACACCCTACTTGACGCCCTCAAGTTGTTGCAGTGGAAATCGTATGTCTACCGCATGAAAGTACACAGTGCGTCGAAAGTTCAGGCGTCGGCGTGGCCTATATGAATACGAACCCGCGTATTGGCGACAAATTTAAACCCAACGACTCAAAGTTTGCCAAGTGGATGTATTTTGTCAGACTCTGATAATTATGACTATTTTTAACGATATTTTCACGTCACAACTTTTGATTATGGGTGAAATACCGGCCGCCATGTTGCTACCCCAAAAAGATCCGACGCACCAAATTTAAAATTAACGTTGGTTGTCGTGACGTTGAACGACCAAAGAATAAATCCCGTATTGTCTTTGTTCGGAGACGACAAACTTGGCTTGTGTACATGATAACATTTGTCGTTAAAATAGTACAGCTCTTCTGAGCAATTGTTTTTTAATAAGACGTCAGCATTATCGTGGCATCATTGGCGCAATGTGTATCGCGCCATCAGCGGCCGAAGTTACAACATCAGAGAACAGGCTGAGGTCAAATTCTTCAACATGCTTTTTATAACTGTAATCATTGACAGTTGGGTCCAGTCTACTGTCTATGCTGTAATTGAAATGTACTGAACTACATAAAACTTAATCACAAAGAGAGATTCATAACAAGAGAACAGTGCTTTACAATAGAAAGAGTCCTGGAATTACAAGATCAAAATATCATAATTCGGACTTCCTCACTTTTGCAATACTTTTCTGCTCAACAGCTTGGATGGGATCATTATGAATTGTAAAAATCGAAATTAAATCATGTCCAACGAGTTGAAACAGTGGTGGAAGCCATTTTAAATTGCATATGTCGGTAAATGTTGGATAATTTGTTCACAAGTACTAAAATTTGCACATTATCCCTAATCTTTATTCTGGATTTTTTAAATAGAATGATGAGGATTTCACACTTCGAGGTGCTTACTACATTAAAGGGACAATTATGTTTTTGGGTTTCTTTTCTTAAGTACGTTGAAGCGCAGAATATTAGCCTTGGTAAAACAAACACACTATGCATAATATATATGATTGTTGACAGTTGAATTCTAATCTGGATTAGAATTCAGTTGTCAGCTATAACGTGTTACATTACTCACAGTGTCGACAAGGTATACACAAATCTATTCGACATTATTTTTGGACCTGGCATATGTTACCTCTGTCATTCTCTTAAAAGCACCTTGACCTAAACGCAAGTCAGCTTTCATAACAGCAATATGTGAAGACGATACTTGCCGCATAGACTTTCCTTTGTCACAAGAAAATAACTTGATACTAGGAAAGGTAAAACAAAAAAACCCTCAACGAGCACCTATTTTGAAAGGCTAGCCGTGCTTAAGTAGCACGATTCTTTTGTAATCTTGGCAGCTAATGTTTGACACTTAACATAATGGTATTAGTAGTAAAGTAAACGTGGTCAACTGGGATGAAGTAAGAATTTTACACCCCATTTTATTCATTTATCTACATGAAGCGAAGGAAAATTAACCATCCATGTAACTAAAGTGTGACCCTGACCTATAGATCGAACTCACGCGCAGCAGTGCATTGTCCTGAACTAAGCGGGAAATTCCCTGCTGAGCATGTTTATACACGTTCCGAAGGTGTACGGGAAATTCCGTGTGAGTCATCACCATCAAACTAGCCTATATAAAGGAGCCCCGTTGTCAGTCCGCCGGCCGGTGGCTGAGTCTAGCTGATGTTGAACTCGAGTTCCTATCGGTACGAACTAACTTTCATATCCATTCAATCCATAATGTCTTAAGTATCTTTCCAGAGGTGGACTAAATCCTTCTTGTTTTTGAATTTCTAGCGCCTGATGAAATATGTCCTGAATAAGTTCTGACCCCGGAGCCTCCTCGTTCCGAAGGGTTGCGCCTTTTTCTTGTATTTGTGTAAGCAGCTGTTTATATTGAACATAATAATGTTTATATTTCTCTCGTCTCTTTGCTACACCAGTTTTCCCTTGTATCACATCAATAACAACACCTGGTATAGGAGTTAAGGCTAACAGTACCGGAACTGTTGGAATTGCCGCTATTACAGCAGAGCTTACAAGAATTCCCTTAGTAATATTGAGAGCCATATCAATTCGACCCATTAATTTATAACTTCGTCGATATGCAGCACTTGTTCTTTCTATGTAATCAGCCAACTGTTCAACGCTTTCAACAACTGAGATGTGCATTTTTACTGTATATGTAAGGGGGATAAAATAATTGTAGTAATATAGAAAGACAATATGGCAGAAGGAGGAGAAGATATACCACTCCAGGATTTCGATGATGCAAATTTAAATGATGATGACGCTACTGCTGAAACATTCTTTATAGAAGATGATAATGCTCTTGCAGAAGCCGATCCTTTCCTTGCTAGCCCACAGGAGGATATTTAATTAAACAGAGAGAGAACTTACAAAAGATATGGCTGAAGGACTCTTAGACAAATATAGGATTACTAATAAGGATGCACGAACCGAATTGATTTTAAATGCTGAGATTATTGGTAATGATCTGTATTATAAAAAAATCAGAGTTACAACAGATAAAGGAAGTAGATTTTTAGAGAAATCCACATTAAAAAAGAAGGCAGGAGGTTCTGAATTTGTAAATAAAGTATATGAATATAGAGAGCCCGAATTTGTGGGACGTACATTGCATTCTAAAGATGTGGAAAATGATAAAATACCAGCTGAGAAGATGACGCCAGAAGACATGGGTATATACAAAGATAAACTGACAGAGTTACGGCAAGATGCTTCTGGTAATGCAGATAAAATACAAGCTTTTGAAAATAAAATCGAACAATGGAACAATCTAAACCCAGAATATAGAGCTCTTAATGATGAATTAAAGATTGCGAATATGCATCTTGGCGAGCTTAACAACGAAAAAGTTAAAATAAGGCTAGAGAAAAGAGAAGTTGAAAAACAGTTAAAGGATCCTGAAACGAGCACCCAAGGAAAAAGAAAAGCCGAAAAACTACTAGCTGAATTATAACAAGAGAAGCTAAAGTTGACAATCGAATTGAATACGAACATGGTAAGATCAGTGAGGCACGTGAAAGTCTGGCTACGACTAGGTCTCTTCGTGATGTAATTTCCGATCCAGAATTGTCACTCAGGCTGAAGCTGACAGAGTTATTTAAACGAAATGGTATAACAATCGCTGCAATACTGACTGCCCTTGGAATGACAATATCAACAATTGCCCTTGCTGTAACTAAAGGAGGAGGAGGAGGAGGGGGAGCAGGGGGAGGAGGAGCAGGAACTGGCGGGTCTGGTTCAGGTCCGCCCAAAGTATATACAAAAGCGAAAGAAATTGTAAAGCAATTTGGCGAATGGTTAAAAACCTTGGCCGCAAAAAGTGCTGCTGCAATACCAGGTTTAATCGGCTCCCTTGTCAGTTTTCTATTAAAAACAGCGGGATCGGTTGTCGGATTTGTTGGAGAACAGCTATGGATATTTTTAACTGGTTTAACATTAGTCATTATAAATAAAATTATGTATTAATATATCACACTCCCTACGGCATCAACATGTTTGGTGAAAAGAATATTGCAAAGTTTCTTTCTAAAATAAAGACCTGTTTGGTTTCTCTGTCGAATTGGAATGGTGCAAACTCCGGCGGGTAAATCGTCATATCCTTCGAGCAAATCCAGGTGTCCGACTCAAAGATGATAATTTTATCATAACATATTAGCTTTCGTGAAGGAATGTCAAAAGACTAACTTCTTTAAGCGACTAGAATTCATAGCTGTATTCCAGGATACTGAGGATGACCAAGAGGCTCATCATCTCCAAGAATATTGGGTCCTTCGATTGATTCGCGACACAGGCAATCGATTTATCTTTCAGGCAGACGGAAATATTTACGTAAGATGTGATTTTGAATTTTTCTTCTAAGTTATTATATACACGAAGTGAAACTTAAGATGTGATTAATTTTCTTTTTAACATGTAATTTCTTTTTTTCTTCTACTATATACATTACACGAAAATGGGGTACGATAGAACATTATCACCGACTTTCACCAACCGAATACCGAATGGAACGAAGTCAGAAAGAACTCATCATGTGATTGCTCATAATCCAAGTGAGGCAGATCCAGGCCAGACACTTATCATACGATGTCCGAAGTTAGAAAGCGGAGTACTCTTAGTTCCAGATACTTTCGACCTGGTTTTTGATCTCGAAGTAACGGGAGGTGGAACTACCCGTGTAGTACAAAATGTTGCAAAAAATTTGGTGGAGCGTATGAAACTCACATTTGAGGGTCAGACACTTTTCGATTTGAATAAATATAACCTTATTGAATGTTATCGCGATCTCTTCAACATAAAAAGGAGAGAACGAACATGACACTGTACGGAATTCAGAACGAAAATCTAAGAAAATTAAGAAGCGGTGCGACCGATGCAGATGCCGCCGTCGTGGGCGATAAGTTACTTTTCGACACATATAAAACAAAATATGCTATTCGTCTCACTCACCCCTCGTGACAGGTCATGGAGTTGCATATCCAAAAGCGTTAGGGAGTCATATTGAATGGGAAATTACGTTGGCACCCGCCCCCCAATTACTTGTCAGTAATCAGTTTATTACAACCAATTATAAATTAAAAAACATTCAAATGGAATACGAGACAATTTCTGACCTCAATCTCGCGAGGTCAACTGCTGGTTATTACAACGGTGGAAAAAGTTACCTTTACGAGCATATACATTATTTTAGAACAATCCCATTCAAAGAATCGGACACGGTTATCAATGAAAATATAAATGTACCACGACGTAGCTTAGAGGTATCGCTATACTCTTCACTAAAAATCAGAATCAGGCAGAACTGAACAGTGAACTTTTCTTTAACCCATCCATTGAATCTGTGTCTGTATCAATCGAAGGCATTGCAAATAAAGTGTACGCTCAGAAGATGATACCAAGACAATTTTGGCGAGAGGTGCGACGGTATTTTGCTGAAGATAAAGATTGGTGTGAAATTGATATAGATGAGGCCGATTATTTGAAGAATAAATTCTGTCTGTTTATCGATCTGCGTAGTTTTAAAGATATTGAGTTTCATGGAAATGGTTTAAAAGTAATGAACACAAAGGACGGAATTCAACTTGAGATCCTGAAGAAAGATACCGCGTGGGTGGCGATGACGCTCACAATGATAATATATTTGCCCACATTTATGTTATCAGTGATGCCCAGGTCACTGTTGAAAATAGTAGATTAATGTCTTTACAATTTTAACCATGACCCGTCGTCCGTCCTATCGGCCATGTTTCTGCCAACCATTCGCCTGTGTCTGGATTGTATAACTGCACACGTTTGATATCATTTGGCGCCATCATGATTTTACTGCGCTTTTCACTACGGATTTCTCCAGCCTTTTTCCGTACAAACTGTACAAATTGTGCCGGCTCCGGCTTCTTCCCAGTTTCAAATAGATCTTTATAATCTTCAAAGTTTAAATGTTTTCTAACACAAACATCTTTCACCCCTTTATTTTTTTTCGTCTCCGAAGTTGGAGTTCGAAAAGCATACACTTTCGAGCGTATGCCAACAAAATCAAGAATAGGTTCACCATTCAACTCATCTTTAATTTACCTATCACTTTTTTATTAATCTTCGGAAAGTTGGGGGCCACCATGGGTCCACTCATCCCACTAGTATCATATATAGACTTCTCACCATTCTTTTCAACATCTTCTCGGACTATATCATTGAAAGTTACGTCCGGGTCCGGGAGGGTATTGGTACACTGTAAACAAAACTGTCAGTATCCATGTAGGCTAATCGTATTCCAGGGAACTGGGCCCGAAAGTAATTGTAATGCGTCTCATACATAAGCAGCTTAGAAAGTTCCAGTACTGCGGCGCCGATGAAAACTGGTTTTACATATCTATGCTCATCCGTTTTCAGTTCCAGTAGGGCACTGTCGCAGGAATCACCATCCTCTTCGGAAGTTATGAAAGTTATATGTTTCATCTTTGGATTATACTTCTGAATCTTTTTACGTCCACTATCCGTGCCGTTCCAGTCCGAAACAAATTTAAAGTCTCTGTACTTTCGAACATCTTCTATTGTCTTACCGAACATTGCATTATTCATCAGCTTATAGAAATTCTTTTCGAAATCTGTCCTCCCCTTTGTCCTCATTTTAGTGTTAAAGTCAATATATTTCGCGAGACATGGAGCTTCATCGAAAGCAAGCACCCGATAAATCTTTTTCAATCTCATTCCCATCCGAAGATAGAATTCCAGCAACTTGTAGTGTAAGACGTATCTCTCTCTATCCATCACACTTGTAATCAGTCGACCGCCCTGCCTCGGAAATTCATAGTGATGTGGTGCTAATGGCAAATCGCTGTGTTCTTCATGTAATTCGGTCGGATATTCTAAGTCTACTTCTAGAAAACTTGGTGGAAAGGTGGCGCCAGGTCCCCACCCTCCGGAACCCGCTCCCCCATTCCTCCCACTCTTCCATCGTCATCCAATGAAGTCCGCCCGTAGGCATTGCCTGACTCATTGCCCAGCCGTAGAGATTGTTTGCATCGAGATATTTTATTTCGGTCACCGGCTTCTCTGGATCGTAATTCCCGTAAGCAGGATGATTTGTCTGTAAATAATGAATATTACACTGGCTGATACCGCCTCGAATCCCCCTCTGTACGAAATTCATCTGCTCAGCATCTTGAATGAGCCCAAATTATTACCCGTGTAAAGTAACATAGCATCCCATGTCAAGCCAGGCGCTGACATATAGTGGGCTGGATCTAACTTATATGCTTCTAAACATGTGTCACGGAAATTTTCAAATATATTTGCAAGAAGTAGAACGTCAGTCTCACAATAGAATTCCATATAATCACGAATCGTCTTACATCCAACTTCGTCCCATACTCTTAATGCATGTTCGTAATCAGACTCCGAAATCCCCTCTTCCGTCAATTCGCTATAAAATTCCCTCCCTCTCCGGGAGCTCACCCTCTCCCAGTCTGTCAACCGAGTCTAAATATTCGTAGGGAAGAAACCTTTCGCCCTTTGAATGTCCGGGTACGAAAGTGGGGCCGCCGTCCACCCATCCTCCGGCACAGTTTTTGCCAACTTCGCCAATGACCCCATCATCAGCTGAGCACTGTCCATAAACTTTATAGAAAAGAAACGTCTCTTTATCTCCCTCTTCCCTCCGGCAACAACAATTGAGGCGTGAAAAATAAATGTTTTCGAGAGACCCATAATTCCTCCATTGCTCGTCTTAGCTATGATTTTAGGCTCTGGTCCGGAACCCCCATCATCTCCTTCGGTAACGATTTCATGTAATTCTTTCAAAATAAAAGAACCATCGTATCCTTGAGGTTGTGAAAGTAGATAGGAATGGTTCTCGACGGCCGGCATCCTTCGCAATAGAAGGTCGCCTCCTCCTTCACTACTCGGTATCCTGCCGGCTCTCCACATGCAATACAGACTGGATCACATCCGTCGCGCCGGTAATTAGAAGGATCCCTCATCGGTATTATTTTCCAATAATACGATTTAGAATAATACTCGGCCCGTTCTTTCATATCCTTTAGAAAGTCTGTAACACAGGAGAGACCTGTGAAGTTCTTTTACCATAAACAGTGGGTCGGCCCGGGCCTCGTTCCGAAGGTCCCCACCCCCGTTCCACCATAACATACGAAAGACAAATTGGAATGTGTCGGCCGGTCCCCTTCTCAATAATTGCCTCAGTATCTGCATAGACGACGTAGGGGGCGGGGACCTTCTTCCGATGTCCTTCAAATTGACACACTTCCTTAGGAAAATCTGGCTGGGCAGTGTCTGTTCCACAGTATACCTGATGTTTTTCTAATTCTTCTGTTGACTTAAAACCTCTTTTACAAACCATACAAATACACTTCCGTCTGCGCTCATTCTTTCGATTAGTACGAGAATTACGAAGGCGATTTTCCGCAGTAATTGGTACGAAGTGAGAACGGCCGCCGTCTTCGCCACTATCAGTAAGATATTTGCTATTTGATTCCTATCGGCTTCACCTTCGGAATGGGCACTATATAACACAGTTATGTCGGACGGGGGAGTGGGATCATTTTCGTAGATCTGAAATACTTGAAGTTTGACGCCCTGGATTTTGCTGCTCGAAGCGCCTGAATACAGTCAGATCGGCGGGCGTAGGAAAGGGAATACCTTCCCAACAGTAGTCAGCCATAAATGGGACGTACGTATTCCATTTTCTCCTTACCTGACCACATTTCTTTTCACGAAACTCCGGATCGCTCAACTTTATACTTGCTACGATGGCGTATTGAAAACAATTCTCGCTGCCCGAAGGTAGCACCAGATCGCTCACACAATGCTTATTTTTAACCATCCGGGAAGTTGGACTGCGCCAGCCCCCGGGCCAGCCCCGAGTAAAACTTCTACTAGAATTACTTCAAAATTAAGTATCTCCTCGAGAACGAGACCAGAACCCTCAACATTTTCAATTGTATCAAGCATAGGTCGTAGCGATCTATTAATTGTTGCCCCACATCCGCCCCTCTTACATCTTTTGTGTATGTATCTTTTAATTTAACATACAATGTACGCGGTTGTGTATTACCAGTTTTCGGATCCGATAATTTGACTTCCATTTCAGTATAAACAGAGTACATCTTTCGTTCCGAATGGCTTTCTTTGACCATACCTTCAATATCCACCAGCTCCCCGATATCCTTGACTCGCTTGACTTCAGGAAATTTTTTTTGTAAAACTGCTCCCTTGAATGCTGTATGTAATTGACTGACCATCTTTATGATATATACTATCCTAAAAATTTTTAAAATGAAAAAATAATTATTCTATGATAGGTCATCAAAATCCACTATAATATTTTTGTCAGCATTTATTTGTTTATATATCTCACCTAATCTTTCTAAGTCGACTAGTTCTTCCACATCTTGAATTTCTGGTTTATTAGGCGCAGCACAAAATATACCTCTCAACAGTGAAAGAAAGAGCCACGCTTACTTAAGCGCGGTTTAAATGCTAAGAATTCTATCTTACTACCTTTCTGATATTACGAGGTACAATAGCAGGATTTTCTCGGACTGGCAATGGGCTCACTGTTTTAAAAGCACAGTCAATTTCTTGAACCATATCAATACATGTAGCGAAATCGTGAGCCCTCTCCCTCTTTTAAACAGAAATTTAAAATACGCAACTGGCTGAGGCCCCTCGCTCCCTCGCTTCTGATACACTTTAGATGGATTGTAAAATCCGGTAGTATTCTTGGAGTGAGCGGCCAGGCTTGCAGCATAACTTTTAGCCCCGCTTGCATCGAAACTTTCACCTAGGGTACGGAATATTATTAAATCGGTAAACTTTTGAAGACTCGGTTGCCAACGGGACACACACCCCATCACATGTAGCTGGATCTCTTAGAACCATATTTAGGTCCGATGTTGAAAACTACTTCTAGCTCACTGTCTACGTATATGAAAGGATCTACCAATGATTCACCAAATATGAGTTTCCCTTCGTCACTGATTTGAATATTCTTTTCTCCGGTTTCAAGTATTTTTATTGCATCTGAAATAGAAAGGATTGTCATTGTCTTATCGTATATATCTTAATAAAAAAAAATTAAAAAAATTTTCTATGATATAGTATCCTAAAATGTCATACATATTCATAAATGGACCAACTGGAAGTGGTAAGAGTTACGATGCAGTAAATTTGGATCCGTATCACGTACCAGAATTTGACACTAGTTTTTCCAGCAACATTGCCGACTTTTATAATGGGCGTGTCACCCACGTTTCGATTGCCGATTTTCAGAACCAGTTTATAGAACATACGCTTAGTTTACAATGTCAGGCTGGGAGGAGGAGGGAGGAAACCCCCCTCCCTTCAGAACAATACATTATTTGTGACTCTTCCATAATTCAACATCTGACTTTTTCTCGAATCCGGGGCGTGCAACGGAAGAAAAAAAGATTGTTTCTAGAGCATTTGACCATTTACCCAGTTTCATTATCATATTCAAAGATATGCCTTGGGATTATTGCAGGCGGAATGTGTTTGACTCGAGCCAGGTCGTACGAAATAGCCGCCTTAGAAGAACTAGAAGAGATTCACAATAAGTTCAAACAGACTTTCTTAGAAATTTGCCACGACTACAGACTTCCATGTTTGGTAATTCGGAACGCTCTTACCCCCCTCGTTCTCAAGAATATACTTAATCCAACAATTGATACCGAGACAGTCGGACCAGTAGAATATCCACGAGCTTTTGACTTTGGAATTGCATGGAGCGGCGGCAGCCAGGGATTTTTAATAGACGGTTTCAAGGAGGAGGAACTTGAAAAAGCGTACTTCCCACCTGGTCAAGAACAACTAGAACAACCTCGAGTCTCACTAAAGAACCTACACAAACTTCTTAACGCTTGTGAATCTGTGTGTGCTTATAATGCTTCGTTTGACCTACGAGCACTTGACATTATGAAAAGGGGGACTTTGAAGTTACTTGTCTATGGCTTATGTCAGTTGTGTACATTATACTTCAACCAGAACTTATCGATAAAGCTGAAAAAGGGGGACTCGAAAGAACGGACTGTGGTAACATGAGAAGTCGTTTTGAAGATCTTGCAAACTTAATATGTTCAGGAACTGAGGGGGTACCACCTCATCCACATACGGCCGAAAAAGATGCAGTAAGTGAACATTACTTACGACAGTACATGATAAATACTTGGCCAGGTGGGGGGTGGAAGTGGGGTGGTAAACTGACACTTTCGGCTTTCAAGAAATTAAGACTTTTTCCATGGTACTTATTGAATAACTTTCGTAAATACTTACGTTAGTACTTACGTAGTACTTGACAAGTACCATGGACAGGAACTTACGAAGTACTTACGTAGTACCATGGACAGGAACTTACGAAGTTCTAATAACATTTTCCTCTGGCTCCCAACTATTGAAACTTTCTGGATAACCTTTCCATTTTATCAGATAATATTTCTTTCCTCTAATTTTTTTCGTCTTCAAAATTCGTTCTACTCTGTACAGCTCGTCAGCACCACGTTCTGAAGGTGCGCTCTGAAGTTCATCGGAATAGAAAGTGCCGAGTATTTCTCTCCATTCAGATCTTTTATTTTGTAAACTGGTGGTGTTCCCAGTCCAGCTGCGTACACAACTTTTGAAACCACGAAAATCTCCTCTGTCCAATTTGGTAAATATCCTTTCTTAAAAGTGGTCTTGTATTTTGTAATTCGGACCCGTTCTCCCGGCTTGAATTCAGGGTTGGCTCCCCCGGCTGCCAACTCAGGGAATAGTGTATAAAATGCCTGCCAATCGTTCTCCTCTGTTACGTCCCTGGGTTTCATTTTGATACTTCCGTGTACGGTGTTATTGTAATTCTCAAGAAGTTCTGGTAGAATGGGGAGCCAGGAACGTGTCTGTTTATATGTAAAGTATTTCCACATCATCGTCTTGAGGGTTCGATTAAAACGTTCAACGACGCTAGCTTTTTTGTCACTGTAGGTGTGAAACCAGTGAATTCCCGACTCCTCCAACCATTTCTGCATTTTTCGGTTCGTAAATTCCCGCCCCTCATCTGTCTGAAGTTTGTCGGGCCTTCTCCCGGATTTCTTAATCACGTCTTGTAGCGCCTGTAACGTATCATCAGCCGTTTTTGACTGTATCGGCCTGGCCCATGCGTATTTACTGAGTACATCGATTACTGTTAGCATGTATCTAATGTTACGATTCTCTTTTGCGAATGATGAAGGGAATTCCACGAGATCCGCTTCCATTGAGCGTCTATCGATGTTACAAAAACGCGTCGGCCTCCCCGGAAGGCACCCCCACGAGTACGAGGTACCGGTTTATGTAGATTATAAGTTAGCTGAGTTTTTAACCACTCCTGCACCTCTTTCTTGGTCACTTTCAGTCCGCTGGCACGCGCTGCGTCATATAATTTTTGTACACCTCCAAAACCAGTTTTCGGGTTGTAATATAATTCTCTAAGAGTACCTTCGGCTTCAGCTTCCATAATTGCTATATTATACGAATAATTTTATGTCGTACGGATTCCGTAAACGAAATACTAGTTTACTGAATGGCCTACTTTTCAATTGCTTGATTAGGCCCACGGCTTCCCGTTCTGACACCTCCATTCCATATTCTTTTATAATAGTTTTGTTGTCTATCTTGTTCGGTGTGTAAAATAGTACTAACATCTGTATGTTTTCCCTAAATGGTTTACTAATACTAGTATATTGTTGAGTCAGAACCCAGACAGATAATCCGTCATGTCTTGCGCTGAAACCAAGTTGGACTAAAACGTTACTGCGCTTCTTCATATCTTTGGACGAGGCGCAGTCATCGAGGATTATTAAAGTGTTCGTTCCAGCCCATTCTTTATGCACGTAGGTTAATGTATCATCCACTGCATCGAGTCCGACTGGAAATATAAACACATTATCATCGGTGAAAATGAATCTTCTATTATACGCTTTATTATTCATGAATGTTGGGCAAATGAATATCACATATTCGAATTTCCTTAAGTACGGACCGGTGAGGAGGTCCAACATAAATTCTGTTTTGCCAGAATATGTCGGTCCAGTTATAATCATGTTGAATGGTGGGGTTACGTATATTGACATTTCCTCTGGATCTATATACTGTAAATTAATGAATCTCTTCTAGTTCTTTTAAGTTACTGGTTCGAGTTAGATGAAACCCAGTCACATCGACAGCATCTGAATGAACTATATAGTTAGTGACTTTATTCCAGTACCTACAATAGTAATGAATATTGCTAAAGATAACAAACCAATTTTACCATATTCGTGAATAGGGTCTGCAGATGCTGCCCGTTCCGGGGTGAGGGGAGGGGGTCCCCGAGTCGTGTCATTGTGAGGTGACTCTCCGGACTCGTCCTGCCACTTCACAGGATCTCCCCCCTCCATCTCGTGTACAGCACTTTCTCGAACTTCCGTGTTTATATCACCATTCACCCCGAAGGACATAGATTCTGTTGCGTATTGCAATTCATTATTATAACCCGAGATTAAAGGGCCCGAAAGGATGACCATCTCAGACGGTAAGAGAAGTAAATTTGGTGAGACTGCCATATCAAGTTTGACACCAGTATTCATTATTGTGTCTTGATATCGCCGATAACTGATTACTTTGTCGGTATTGCGAATTTCATCTTCGAGGAGAACGCCGAATTCTTTTCGGACTTGCTCTGCACTGCCAGTATCGCCCACAATGGTACTGCGAATATTTGCTTGTGCGCCGAGTATACAATATACGTAGGCTTCAAGGCTTTCATTGAGGCGAGCGAGACCGGCCTTTGTTAGTCCCGAGTCTCCTGTCAGAGGAATGAAACTATTATATTGTCCCTCCGATCCATCATTTCGGAAGAAATAATAGTGTGGTCGGTCTTTGTCGGACAGTACATGTTTTTTCTTTCCAAAAATTGTATGTGTATAGAAAAACGCCTCCGTCGGCGGAGAGGAAAAAGTCCCGACCGTTGTATATCGCTTTTGGCTGTCGAACGGGACCACGATTAGTGTAATATTCATATCCATAACCAAGACCTTTATTTTGACCTTTTCGATAACGAAAGTCGGACTTCGTTGGACTTATATTTCCAAATTCTGTACAGAGAAGTTCATATTGGACGAGATTGTACGGATTGTCGCCCGCTTTGAAGGTGGGGGTATCGTCTGGAAGTGCAACGCCCATTTCATGAAGGATCCGACGTATTGTAAATATACATGGAAACGGCAGAATGATCGTATTTGCGGAGGAAATTTCTTATCGAAGAGATGGGCGAATGATATACCACAACCAGTAGTGCTGCACCATACGGCGAAATTTAATTGCTGGTCCCAGTATTTCATGTTTGGTCCGCCCAGCCAGACATTACTTTCTTTAGCTGATCGATGAGTGATTACGTTATCTTTGAACACATCCCGAGGATGAAAAGTAAATTTATCTGTCGGCGTTACATATATTTCTAAGTCCATGAGAATAGGTTTTATTCCCCCGTCCGGTTTGGAAGGAATATCAGCATGCTGTACTGTCGGTACGCTCGTCTTATTCAATTGAAAAGCAACTGGGAATAGGTCTGTACTCATTATTCGTGTTTCTATATACATATAGATTTAAATGGAGGAGAATTTTCTCGGAATCCCTGTCGGAACGATTTTCTTTAGGGTACTAACATTCCAGACTATGTTAATACTTTATTTCGGATTCAGGTTTAAACGAATTTTTTATTTTTTACTAAGAATAGATAACATACTGCAAACAATGGAGAATTTAATAAAGTCATCGGCAGCGGCAAATATGGCAGCGCATTCCGAAGGGGCTTCGGCGCCTTCGGTGCCTTCTGACGCTCAATCCATAATAGAGACAAAACGTGAAAAAATACTCTGTGTCATCGCAAGTGGTCAAAGTAAGTTATTTTTTGGTAAGGAGTTTACAGTTAGAGAAGTGGAAACGTGGAAAGATGAATTCATAACACGAGCCTTTAAAGTCTATGAAGCGAAATACAGTTCTCTTATAAGTGATACCATCACTCAAAGTTTCATAGATCTAGGAGCCCGTGCAATCAGTTAGGTAGTTCCAATCGATGATCGAGATAACTATGCCACTGATCTTAAAAGGATTTTATTCTAAACAGTGAAATAAAACGATTATCAGGGCGGATAGGGTACACGTGGGGCCCCTTGATTGCTCTAATTTCCACCGGTTTAATTACGGGTAAACATTTAAATTTTAAAAAAATCGGGTTTAATATAGTACCTGAAATAAATGGATTCAACTTCGCCGACTCAGCAAACGGCTCCGCCAGGGACTCCGTCAGAAGCCCCGCCGACAACCCCCACACCGCAAACGACTCCGTCAGGGACGATCTTCCCTACGCCACAGCGCAACATAGAGAAAGTGACGTTACCGCCGAAGCATCCAGGGAGAGTTGCTGCGGGCAAGAAATTAGCGGAATGGAACAGGCAAACAGGGAGAAGAAACTAAAAGCAATGGAGGGGGAGGGAGGGGGGAGCGATGCGGTAGCAGACCTACCGCCTACAATGAAAGAACAGTGTGATAATAATTCACGCTGGTATAATAAATGTTATCTTGTTTTAGGAATTGTGGGAGTTTCATTGACTGCATTAGGGTTATATTGGGGGCGTGCTCGACATACCCCTGTCACGTCCGGAAAGATCCTCCACAGAAAGCGAAAAAAACAGAGCACGTAGCAGCTCCATCCGGAACAGTTCCGACAGGGGTTCCGAGAGGAGGGGAGGGGGAGGGGGAGGGGGAGGGAGAGGGGAACCCCAGCTCCTCTACATTGTATGAGATGGATTAACTCCCCATATTTTTTATTTTTATTTTTATTTTATATACTAGTCAGCAATCATGGATATTAAAACAGTTGTAAACACAATGTACGATGGTATTGTAATCGCAGGACTTGCGATGGGATATCTTATGATCTCCAGCAAATTTCTGAAAATAGAGGTTGGCGATCCAAGTCGTCCAAATTTGACTCGATTGGCAAAATTAGGCGGTGCGACTGCTGCCGCGGTAGCAACCAAAGATCTCCTTGAACAGAAAAATATTATTCCTGCAGAACCTTATACTTCGTAATGGGCACCTTCGAATAATAATATATATTCATCGAACATTTATACTTAGTAATATATACATACAACGTACAACGATGATCATTTGGATTGAAAGCAAAACAGGTGAACCTGTTACTGTTAATTTTTACCCTTGTATTGACACGACACAGTTTACGAAGATAAGACTGCTAGAGTGCGGACTATATAATTCATGGCATAACATAACATCGACGAATAATGTAATAAAATATCAAGAAGGTGACCAACCGAAGAAGACTAAATCAATACGTCCAGGTAACTACAATATCGATACGTTAAACAAAGCAATCGGGTTGAAGCAAAAAATTAATTTTGAAAAACATCTGCGACAAACCATGTTTATCTAACTTTGGCTAAAGATATTAAAGTCTATTTCAATGCCACAGGTAGCTTCGCCAACGTCGTCGGCTTTTCAGATAAACCTGAGAACAACCCAGTTATAAAAAGTACTATGAGTCCGAAGAAAGTGGATTTCTTAACAGTCACTAAATATATAGTTCATTCAGATGTAGTCGATGTTACTGGAAATTATGTTTCATTTGGTTCGGGTGCCTCCGGAGGATACATACAGGGGAAAGTATCGAACTGTTTACAAATACTTCCCATCCGGGATACGAGAGAAATAAGTGAAAAGGTTACTTACGATTTTAAAACGGAGCAATTTCTATGCCATTGAGAAAAGGGGGAGATTACATGAATTCAATTCGTATCTGGATAACAGATCAGGATGGGAACATGATCGATTTCAATAACTGGCCAATTAGCTTTTGTATTGAATTGCTGTAGTCGTTCCGAAGCGGGCCCTACCGGTGTAACCCTATCGGAAGATAAACCATCCCACGACCAATCCTCCAGCAATATAGATCATCTCATATTTCTTTTGCTCAGGACTGGGTTGATAATAATCTGAGAATTGAACTGCTTCGCCTTCGGAACGACCTGATGCATAGTTGATTTGCACCGCTTCTGCTTCTTCCAGGATTTCTGCATCTGTATCTCTTAATTCTGCCGCAGCATGCACGTCCTTTGCCTGATTTTCTCTTTCCCAGTCAGCCTGGAGTAATCTTTTTTCTGACCAGACGTTGCGATCATGTTCAAATTTTTCTAATGCTTTATCATGTCGGACTTTCTCTTCAATAAGAGCGTCACCATTACCAGAAAGCTTTTGTCCGATAATATTTCCTCCTGTGAATGCCGTTGCATTTAATACAGCACCGAGAACTGTCATTCCTATAGCTGAAGCCATGACTGTGTATTGTATATTACAAGGTATTATTTTAATTTTCACTGTATATAGGTCCCTACGGAGTATGTCTGATCCAAGTGGCTTCGGTCTAGGTACAATTCGTATGCAAATCTTGAGCTTGAAGATCTGAGTGATGTTAAAGTTAACAATAATACTAAGATGGCTGCTAATCATAATAAGGATTACGTCCTTCGTTATAAAGACCGCGAAAAATATTTCGTTTTAGCCAATGCCGCGGCGCCACCCCACGAACATGCTGTAGAATTTTCCGAACTTAAAGACATTGATGAAACTGTAATTGACGCCACAAAGGCTTCGAATGATTCTACTCCTTTTGCTCTGACATGGGATTCGGCTAGTCAGAAATTCATGCCTTATAATGTGCCGCGTAACATCTTAGATATATTGGATAGTGAAATTGCAGGAGGTGTTGCTGAACCACCAGGAACTCCGAATGTGATTTATTTTGATAGCAATGTAAACAAATATAAATTGTTAGATTTTCGTAGTTGGCTTACTCCTACAAATCCATACATTGCACTTCTTGGTATACCAATTCATCTTAAAATTAGTCCTCTTAATACAATAATGAAGGCAGATAATACACTAAGAAGGTGGATAAACGAGGGGGAGAATTATTGCTCGTATACAGCTAGCGGAGTTCCAGTTAGATTATTTTGGGACACAACTTTAAAGAAACTGGGTCTTAAAAGTGTCGGTGATGAGCAGCTGTTCTCACTTTACAGACTGTAAATCAACAGATGACTGATAATATGAAAATACTTCAACATGGTACAGTTCTCATTAGATGTGTAAAGTTAGCTACTGGAGATGAATTTGACGATTTGGTTGGATATTATGCTATGAAAACAGATAACAGAACAACTTGTGATATTATCATAAGTATCGATAAAGATCGGGGAGGGGAAATGAGTATTGAATGTTTTGTTGGTGGGAATAGAATAGAGAACGACTTAGGAACTACATTTGTACGTAGAGATAAAAGAGTGAACACTTTAGATATCAGTACCATTCATCTGAAACGTCTCATATTATTTGAAGTAATGGTCTTCCGTCACATTTTAAGTTCAGAGGAAATTACTAAAATTTTATCTATCAGGTGAACAAGTTCGCACCGATAGGAACTCCGAGTTCAGACCTCAGTCATGCAGTAGGAAAAAATTCACATCAGCTAGACTCCGCGACCGGCCGGCCGGACTGACAACGGGGTAAAAAAAAGCTCCTTTATATAGGCTAGTTTGATGGTGATGACTCACACGGAATTTCCCGTACACCTTCGGAACGTGTATAAACATGCTCAGCAGGGAATTTCCCCGCTTAGTTCAGGACAATGCACTGCTGCGCGTGCGTGAGTTCGTATATAGGTCAGGGTCATACTTTAGTTACATGGATGGTTAATTTTTCCTTCACTTCATGTAGATAAATGAATAAAATGGGGTGTAAAATTCTTACTTCATCCCAGTTGACCACGTTTACTTTACTACTCGTATTCATTTATTCAAAGTGTATATAAATGCGTATGGCTATCTAACGATGAGGGCACATTGCATCTTCGTGTTTCTCGGTTGTTCCCCTGACAACGAAGGTTAAAAGTTCATTGCTGGAGTTAAAATATCTGCTGCGCGTCCTAAATTTATAGATATTAAACGTCTAACTCGTTCTATATTGGGCAGAAATTTTCTTATGAAAACGTGACGACCCTGTACTCCTGACCGAAACCTGGAAATTGTGATATTATTAGAATGCCGGTTAAAGAGGAAGTTCCTTAAAACCATGTGATTTTGAAACATCAGATGAAAAAAGAACAAGTTCCTATATTTAGCCTATTCTTCGGTCATGTGACATTAATAAATCAAAAGTGGGATTTATTATGACAAATAATCACGCTCTCAATAAGGAAAGCAACTACAAACTAAATTTCAGTATTCTTGCCAAAAGCTAACTCATATATCTATCCTTTCCATGCTTTACACTGAGAAGAATATAATGAAATCTGCGATGGGTGAAAACGGTAATATATGATTCAAGAAGCTCATATAACTACATGTAGCTCCTTAATGGAAAATCATTCAGTCAGCCAGTAAAATTAAAGCAAGACTACTGAAAAGAAAGCTTTCGACAAAACATAAATGAAAAGACACACTCCGAGGATTTTAGGCCACCTTCATCCAGACGCTTTTTTTCCTTGTAGTGAAGATTAATGATGTTTCTATGACAACTACTCGGTTGCTATGTCGTCACTGGACGTTTCTTGACATTAACCTACACTACAGTCAGTCATATAACACCCATTCTTATTAACTTGAATTTACGTCAATCGACCGAACCATCCAAGTCGTCGACGGCGAAAGATATCTACATGTAGAGAAATGCTATATTTTATTTTGGGGCCTGAAATGAAATCAGTATTTCATATTCCGCCTGCGGATTACGTGTCAGGATTATTGGAATTCAAGTGGATTTGTGCTTCTTACCGTGCTAATGTCCCCTCCACATGAATGACGCGGTCCATTGTTAAAGAACTGCCTTTTCATTTACTGAATATTTAGTCGTCTTGACATGATGTTAACACCCCCTATTTGTCCAGTGGTTTGTGCCAGCTTTCCGTTCATGTTTACCACATGACCAATGCGTCAATGAGAGAGCATTGATTTCTTGGCCGTTTTTAATTCAAGACGTTCGTGGATGAAAACGGCTGTCTGTGGGGCACGTTTCCCTCGATTGTTTTCTTACCGGGTGTAACTATATATATTCTCTATTACGAAATGACAGTCAACTGAGGGTAAGGTTATCGTGTCTGCAGGATGTACTCTTCATTATCTTACTGAACTGAAGAAAGACTCTAGATCATTATGTCGATGTAAACATGGTGGGAACGTCTCCACACGCGCACCATTTACGTAAGTAATATTTTTTTCTTGGACAACCACATAGTTTTTATTTCTAAAATTATATCAACGATCATCCGGTATGCGACCGAATTGCTTTATATCGTCTCGAAGAATTAAGTGATAATATTTCAAAAAAATGGAAAGAGGATTGCGTCTTTTCCTGATATTGGCTAATTGTCGTTATTTCAAATGTACATAGTGGTGGCCTAAGTGTTGTACGGTTAGTTGCAATGCAATCAAATATTAATGAAACAAACGAGGTTACGTGGCAGCAGAAATAATGGGAAATTAGTAGAATTTTGAGAATACTGCAAATAATAGACTCAACGTGGGCCAAGAATAAGACCCCGTAAACTGTATCCATTCTCGAGAGCGGGTATCGGACGATTAGAAGCCACGGTAAGAATAAGTCCAGGCGACAGGGAAGGATTTACGTTGATTCAAAGCGAGGGAGGCAATGTTAGGGCCTCCATTAGAATGGGCTAATTATGAAAACAAAACACTTTTCTGGAAAATTTCTGGCATTGAATGACGTTCAATGTTAGTGTCAATACACTATTGTAGTCCGTAGCACCGTTTCTGCTGGGACTCAATGACGGATGAAGAAATAATGTGTGTATGTTAATAGAACATAACTGCATTAAAATATTGTGAACATAGAGCAGCTGAGTATTAGGATATTACGATATTTGTTGCCGATACAGGTTTAAACCGTCATTAGCGAATTAACTTTTAAATAGATTACTTTTAGACAGGGTGATTTTGACTTGCTCCTTACAGCGATATGAAGAGTCGACTGTTTTTGTTCAGCAAGTACACCTTGGGATTGTATTCAACTCTTATTATGCGATAGCCACTTATGTGTTGACGCTATGATAAAGAATTCAATGTGCATATATTAAGTGACAATTCAAGACGCTACAACGGCGTTCGTATATCTTTAAATATTAGGCCATACAAACATGCATGTAATTCACAAGGGAATGAAACGTACACTGAGTATAGGGTTGAAATTAATCAGGTAATTATACTAATACGAAAATGGCCACAAATTTGTCATAAATATTCTGTTATATTAGATTTTTTCAGAATCCATCGGTCAATTTATATTGTTATAGCGGTTTATTGCTATATTTCGCGTCGTAAATTTATTTGTTTGCCATCTGAGGCTATAAACGTTAGCCTGCGTCATTATTATCTTTAATGTTTCACATCGGTACTGCGTCGATGAATTCATTTGTCTGTTTAACGGGGTCACTATCGCAGGCGGGAATGCATTAAAGCGTTCGCCCCGACTGAAGACTGATCCTAAGGTAAATTTGAATTTCGCTGTTTACACATACACTGTGCGATGTTGCTGCTGAGGGTCTCCTTTTAAAACCTTTTTTCATTAGCCCCGTGGCTTTCTTACTTTTGCCGTTTTGCTGTCGACAATTCATTCATCGTAAGCGGAAGTACGGCGCATTCACCACCTTGGGTGACGATCCAGAAGAGCGGTCGTCATGACTGTCTCTTTTCAAGGTGAATTTTTATTTCGAGGTCTTGTATCGGCTCTTTGATTTTGTTACTATGTTTAGCATTGTAGACATATTCTGTCTCATCTACATCTAAATCTTAGACTTCCTTGTAAATACCATTATCATGACGTCGAATGCGATAGCTCATGGTTACCGTGGTTACGCACGTTCTCGCATCTCAAGTTTCGTTTACATCATTTAGTAACTCAATAAAGAAAATCCATAGGCTATTTAACTTTCTTCGCTATTTCTTCTGTTTTGTTTTTTTGCTTTATTTACGTTGTCTGTCCACAGTTTCAACGCCCGCCCTTGTCGGCGTGTGTGCTGCTGTCGTCACAATACTCCTCGCTCTGCTTGTTGGGATATACCGCTGTTTCTGCCGACCGAAGCGCTCTGTACCTTACCCGTCTGTTCGGACACCGCCAGAAAACTCTGGCAAAACATCACTTGCAGTAAAAAGCGCCACGCCGAAATCCCCGCTGGTAACGCCTACGAGCGAAGGGGAGGCACCCTTTCCCGAGAAGAAAGCCGGAAGCAAGTCCTACAGCAGTACCTCCTCTTCGATTGAGCCCCACACCATCAACACACAGTGGTACATAGAAAACGAGAGTGAGAAAAAGAGCGAGGACAGTAAACAGGCATGGCTGAAAGGTGAGAACGAGGAGTCTGCGCAGTTGGGCAACCTTTTCTTTTCCGTGGAGTATGACTTCGATAAGAACGCGTTTATGGTAACATTGCACAGTGCCACCGATTTGCCTGTGAAGGACCCGACAACCAACAGTTCCGACCCTTACATCAAACTTTGTCTGTTGCCAGAGAAAAAACATAAAGTCAAGACCCGCGTATTACGCAAAACACTGAATCCCGTCTACGAGGAAACCTTTACGTTCTACGGTCTTCACTATAACCAACTGCAGGGAATCACCCTCCACTTCGTCGTCCTCAGTTTTGACAGATTCTCGCGAGATGATGTCATCGGAGAAATTGTTGTCCCATTGGCTAACATTGACATGAGCGAAACGGCTGTGCACCTGTCACGTGATATCAAACCTCGAAATCCGAAGGTAAGAACTTAAAACGTGTGCTTAGATGAGAAGAGACGTGTTATGTTGCGTCCTTTGGGGACCCTGTCTGATTTGCAATGAGTGTTTTAATTCAAAATCCTCATATGGTTCAACGCTTTAATAATCGTCGTTTTAATCAGTTTTTTATGATATACATTTACTCAAAGAGTGTAAGTATTGAAGTGTGTATACATGAACAGTACATTAATCGAAAAAATATTTAAAACAATTTATTTTACAGTACCAATGTTAAATGCAATGAAGAAAGTACTGTGTTTGGAATCTGTCTCCATGATAAAAAGTTAATTGTAGTATTAATAAGGTATGCCTAGCTTCAAAGAAATCACACATTATCTTAGCATATGGAATTCACGACTTTCGTGTTGCCCACGCCAGTGGATCTAAACCAGCCGATGACTCGTTATGTTTCTGTTGTCCTAAAACAGAAACCTACTCTTTTACTGAAATTTACTAAAGGAGCTTGAGCCACTAAAATACATGTATCTAGTAACTGCTTTGGCAACGACATAATTCATATTAATTAAATCAGGACTCCTTTCCACTCGGTGCACTTCGCCGAGACCCTGGTGTTGACTTTCACGTCTTTGAAACAACGCAAATAATCAAGTACAGAATTAATACTATTTCTGCACAATTAATTGCGAGACTATAATGCCGGAGCTAATCCCTGTCGAGGTATCTGAAAAATAACATTCGATTAATCACACGCCATCAGATCCATCTTCAACGAATTTGTAACATAATTCCCACGAGTTACCGAAGCCACGTCGACAGACATAACATTTGTCATCGTTCGGCCGCCCTTCCGAGAACAGTTGTCTGAAATGTGATTAAAAACTCTCCAAAGTCATGTAAGAGTACTTGTTTACTTTGCAGATTACAACATTCAATGAATCAGGGTCAGGGGACAGATATGAAATCTAATAAATATATGTGTTGCTAGTTCTCCATAGTGGTCAGAAATAACGCGGCTGTTGTTTATATCTCTGATCATCCAACCTTGCCATGAGACACCGAGATGTCCATTTTGACTGGATCATTTCTATTCTTGTCAATTTTCTGCCAAACATATCGGAAATACAATTTCTCTCTTCCTATCGACGAAGCCTATAGAGCGTTTCATTAAATAAAATATCGAATTTCTGCCAAAGGGAAATCATGAATGAGTCAATCTTGTGCCTCAAATTGAAGTGTCTGAAATAATTACGTAAATTACTTTCCTTGGCGATCTCCACGCATGGAGGTGTGCACTCTTGACCTTCGCCACCAGATGACGACATAAATTTGAAGAGGTTGCATCATCATCCGAGTTCTAATAAACTAGGGAGGGCGAGAAAAATTAGATAACTTCGATATGTCGATGAAACGCTGAACTTTCTAAATGACGGTGCATCTGTGTCACGATGGCGTAGGCAAGTACGGTGTCATCGTTTACAGACTCAAGAATGATCGATAAAAATAAATCACCCCTAAAATTAAATGAATTTGAATACTGATAATTGTCATGAATAATATCGAATAATTTTCAAACAGTTCTCACTTAATTTCTCTTATGTATGTATGTATGTATGTATGTATGTATGTATGTATGTATGTATGTATGTATGTATGTATGTATGTATGTATGTATGTATGTATGTATGTATGAATGAATGAAGATATGTATGCATCTATTTAATATCTGTCTATCTACTATCTATCTATCCATCCATCCATCTATCTATATATATCTTTCTTTCTTTCTTTCTTTCTATCTATGGATAGCTTGAAGGATGAATGGATAGATGTCGCTATTCATCCATCAGTCTATCCATCTATTTTTACATTTACTTATGAGTTTAATAAATACTCGATTCACGATTTAGCGATCGATTTACTATATACCAAAATAATACCAAAAGAAACTTTCTATTCTTAAGTAGCTTGCACAAGTAAATATACAAACTACAAAAATAATTTATGTACGTACGACATGTGATGTGTATATAAGATACTGAAATAAAAACTTGTGATTTGTTTTCATGCAAATGAAATGAAAGCTATTTAGAACTTAGGAAAGGACTATGGAGGATCTCGGTATTGCTTGCTAAAATGTGATCCAGTGAGTCAGTTTTTGCCAGTGATCTTTAGAGAGTGTATGACATTAGACTTTACGAGCAGTGTGTGATGGGATGTCAATTTTTCATGCTTGCTCAGGTGATACTTGTAGTATGTTGTCAAGCAACGAGATAAGACTTTTGTTAAATGTTGGGCACGTCCATCAAGGACAGATATTGCTGTACAAGAATCCAAACGCTTGGGATATAATCGGGAATACTATCAGTTATACGAAACGGGCACAATTGCAGTTATATTAGAGAAACGGTATTAAGGCGTGAGTTAAATTGCCAATTATTCTATTATTATCAATTAACTATTGCAAGGGATAGTTAAATTACGTAAATATTAATCGTTGATTTTTCCAATGAAAATATGGCGTAAATAGTAGATATCTGAAACGTGATGCTCGTTATGTATATTTAGAGATATTTAAGTTATTTTTACATTTTACGAGACAAAATAGACCAACGTCAAGACTGCAACATTCATTTAAATACATCGAGACGTCAGGTAAGCGAATAGGGAATAGCGTGGTGCGTGTGGACGATATGACAAATCGATTTATTAAGATTTGTCACTCATGTATACAGGAGATAGTGTACAGCAAGTACACGGCGTGTCTGCTTCTAGCAGAAATGATGGCGCTCCATGCTAAGCTCGACGAAGAAAGGCAGTCACTTATAGCTGATTAAGTCGGGAAGAGTAATGTAAAGTGACCCGGTACTCAGCTGAAATATGCTCAGAGCCACAAACGTGGAGAAATGGCATGTGTGTATAATGAGAACCGTAGTTTTATTCGTGGGATGTGTCACTGAGAGGCCTAGCTTGGGTGTTCAGCCGACTGACAAGCAAAGGACATTTTGGATTTTATTTTGTGATGATTACAAAATATCTTCAATTTCTCTGATTTTTGACAATAAAACTCCTGGTATTAGATTAGTTTGACTGTTGATTAAAGATATTTTAGTGTCAGTTTTAATCCGATGATCGTCTCCGAGTCCCACGTAATAGATATTTCTGAGTCTGCCATAGGAAGAGTAAAAAAAGGCAATAATCTACGTGTCTTTGTTCAGCATTATAGTGTCCATAATGCCTCGTCGGGTAGAGTAAATATCAAGAGGTGTCTGCCCGATCAATTTACAAGCTATCAACTTTCGAAAATTTCCAGGATATTATGGCAACACGAGCGAAGATAGAGAACGCTTAATTAAACAAAGAGAATGGGGTGACAAATATTTGAATAGATAACGTAGATTTTCAAATCCTCGCTTCGACATCACATTTCGTTCGTACGTGTGGCATTCACAGATTAAAAGGCCAAAGTCATATTCCGCCCACACGTCCGATTTGACTGGCTCGTGCCAGGCTCAGTCTGGATTCGCTTGTGAATTAGTCCGTTTTACAGGTGATTAAAATTCTGTCATATGCCCGTGGTGACGCAATTCTGCCCGGAATATGGATTTTAAAAACAGTTGATTTGCAATTCTCGGAATGATGGCAACAGCGCAAGCTTTCGTCTAAAGTCAGTTTATTTCATTGGATTTTCTAGAGCTAAATAAAGTAACGATACTTGTTGGATTGCCGTAAATCGTTATTTCTGTACGTTTGATGTGGTAGTCCAGATCGCTATCAAACCTCAGCGATCGGTCACGGTAAACCATTACGGTTAGTTAAAAAGCAGTTATCTCGTACATTTTTGTGGGCGTCTCGGTTTGTCGCTGTTATTTGAAATTTCACATGTCTGTGTTACAAGAAGTAAGAACCAATCACCCCTCAAAACTTCTGCGAGCAATTCACACTAAATCCATGCATCATGTAAATGCAATACATGATTAACACACGTTTGCACCCTTTTGAGTATTCATATTTGGAGCACCACGTGACTGCACTTGCTGGAAGATCTTTATTGCCATTGGGCAGACCGACACAAATTTTTGTGCCACAAATAATTTTGTCATACATTTTTGATCAGTGCTTGGCTAAAATTGCTACAATTTGCGAAATACTGGCTTATTCTGACGATTAGCATAGGCAAAACACGATAGACGCCAAATTTGACGATTCCGCCGCGTTTTGACGAAATGGTTGAGATCATGACCTCATCAGGAGAAGCAATCGCTTTATCGCTCTGTTGCATGGCCATCAGTTTCCTGGTTTGAATGTGGGCGGCATCACAGGATGGCTATGGCGCGAATCCTCTATTCTTCATTTCGTTTTGCCTGCACAAGGCGAACAATAAAATAAATTTACGACAACGCCACTTCAGTGTTCAGTCTGCTCATAAACACTTATCGCATTTCGTCCCGAAAGCTGTTTTATGTCAGACAAAATGTTATTTTGGTGGCCTCATAAATACCAGTAAGTCTTTCGATATTCGATGACAGTACGTACGACTAATTTTCCACTTTTACACTGTTACTAACACTGGACTATGAACAGTGGAAGTGGAACGGATCGAATGCAGATCGAATAAGATCTCACTCATTAAGTCATGCACTTTTAGTAGACTATTCGATTTACGAGTACGAGGTTCAAAAATGAAACATAAGCCTGTAAGGTAAAATGCAAGTGTCGTCAGCTCAATAACAGCCGGAAGTTGAGTTCAGATATACAGAGCATCTTACGGAAATATGTATCCATAAATATTCCGTTTAGTCTCATATCTCGGGCGAACAACTCTTCCCGCTTGCGTTACTATTCTCTATGGCTGACATCCGTCCTTGTTAAAGTTTATATTTTATTTTCCATTTTTTCTTATCGGCAACATCAAAATGACGAAAACGAAATTAAATCTGTTGAAGTACTATAGCTGACAGGCTTGTAATTGGATAGTCCTAAAGACAGGCATTGCCAGTAGCTTTCTAGCGAGACAGTTAAAATATATGATTGCCATTTAACCCTGGTTAATACAGGAGGCATATACATAACGGAAGAAAATCTGTAAATTCCTTCATGTCGTCGTTCATAGAACTTATTCCCTAACCTTGTGAACCATATTGTAACCTTAAAGAAATCTTTATTTTTCGAAATCTCACGAAATGCGGAAATTCCCCCGTGGCGTTTCGTCACTTATCTTATCAGACAGTAATCTGATTATTTTTTCATTTTGCAGTAGTGTAACGTCCGGACAAACTTTTTTTTTAAATAAGTAGTTGCAGACGAGACTTTCATTATATGTTACTGGAAGTGGAACGTAGCGGTAATTTACACATTGATTTTAATCAAGAAGTCCATTGTACTTTGCTGTCATTCTTCTCACGAAGGAAACGACGTCTGCTAAATCAACGAGTCGTGCCTGGCTCTAAATGTCAAGTATTTGACCTTTGCAAGCAAAACCATTATGGCAGAGACAGGTCCCAGCCAATACGTCCTGCTGTTATTTCCCCCTGTACAATCCTGGCATTTTCACATCCAACAAAACACATGTAGCTTCATCCGTTTGAGGTAGAACGCGCCTTGGGGACAGATATTAACACTTTCAATTTTTTATAATATTTTTCTAATCTACCACTCATGGGAGCTCATTTTAAAACTCTTGTAGAAAGAAAAATTGTCGCCTTCTTAGTTTTTCGAAAAGTTATTTTTTTCCCCATAAAAGTAAACCCGAGATGGCGACCATTTTGATTTTCAAATATCAGTAAATGTTAGGTAATTTGTTTCTTCACTACCAAAGTTTGAACGGTTAACCTCCATTTTTATTCGTGATTTGGTAAGAAAGTGGTTGAAAGTTTCATGCAAATTTGAGCAAAAGTTTAAGTCTTTCACTTTCGAGGCGCATACTACCTTAATGTCGTTGCTAAATTGGCATACTTTTACACATTTATCTTGTATTCCAGGGGCTCGCATTTGTTCGAACGTGACAATATCTCCTCATCGCCCCGAGGTTAGATTCGAACAAAACATAATTGGCTGTCGTTCCGACTTCATTTGAATTTACGTGACGAATTAAACGGCGCTATACTATCAGCACGCTGAAGGTACTGTGGCTTTAATAACATCGATTGATGATGAAAAATGTCAAAATTGCCATTTAAAAAACTGTTCACTGGGTACGACAATAGCGCCCTCGAACAAAACGGATTTATTACTATAACGATCGTTCCCAATTTTAAACAAGTCTTGCTCATAGATAATCGATTAGATATATAAAAACAAAGCTGAATCGATTTTTTCAAGCTTCTCAGGGAGTCAAGCTTTATTTGTTCATATTCATCACGCTGTCGTTTCAATGACGTCATCACTCTGAAGGCAGTTTTATTTTCCTTTGGTCTCGTTGTTTAGAGTAACTATTCGTACGCATCAAAAATAACGAACGTCATTAAATTTGGAGGCTTCACTTCAAAGTAGTCGATTAGTTAAGCAAAGTGTTGTGATTACTTGGCATTTATATTGATAGAGCACATCACATAAAAATTCTATCAAATACCATTCCATCATGTTTGCACTGCAAATTAAGTTTGCTGTGAACGTCTGCATTGGTGAAAATGATAACACCACCACTACAAAAATCATGCGACACTGGTTCGACAAATCTCATGTGACATCCAGGTTTAGGTTTCAAATAGCTTTCAGCGCGGTGAAGCAACATCCGGAAGATGTCTAATATGGCAACATGAAGGCGGAGAATACCTAGGTATCCAATATTAAATGGGTTGATATCAAAAAACACCATCAATTTTCACGTGACTAAAATGTTTCCACAAACAGCAATATCGAAACGAAAACAACCAGCGGACAGTCAAGCATCAAGCGATAAATTTTAACAGCAATTTTCTATTTCAAGTCTAAACTCATCCCAAATTTTCTGTCATTCAGACCGCACTTGAGCCCCTCTTCTCACAATTTTAGCTTCTGATGATCCAATTCAAATTCTCATTTTTAAAATTGTATTTTATTTTCTGATATATGATATGATAAACACAATTGGGCATCAAGTTCACAATTAACTCCTGAAATTAACAACAGTACATCTTCCCTTTAAGTGTGAAGTGAACCTTAGATAGAAGGCAACTGATCGTCATGGGAATAACGCAGAGGCAAACAGGTGCAAGAACAAGACTGATGATGTAAACAAACCACTAATCAATGTTCTGGTGACAGGTATACTCAATGTATGAATACATTTCTGTGGACAGGTATACTCAATGTATGAATACATTTCTGTAGACAGGTATACTCAATGTATGAATACATTTCTGTTGACAGGTATACTCAATGTATGAATACATTTCTGTAGACAGGTATACTCAATGTATGAATACATTTCTGTAGACAGGTAAACTCAATGTATGAATTATACATTTCTGCAAGGTTTTCACCAGCATTCCCATAGGCATTTCAAACGCCATCTGGTGCAAGCACACGGTTTCAGATTTGACTTAACGAAAACCACTAACTTAATATGATGAAACATCGACGGGATATGATTGGTCACAAACTTCCTGTAAACGATTTCCCAGAAATAAAAAGTTGAGCTCGTAGCTGGATTACAATAAATATGTAAATAAATCGCTGTAAGATTTATGATGTATATGTCACTCAACACGTTCAAGTCTTTGATGCATATTTTCGATGCCTATACACAGCAGCCAGAGAAATGATAGCCCACCATCTTTAGATTTTAGTAATGACTCGACAGAGTATATCATTTTACAATTATTAAAACTGTAATATTATAAATGTCATTTAGTTAATAGTTTGATTCTAAAGAATGTTCACTTGTATGAAATTATGGTTACAGGACGTTTGGTAATCATCTTTTGTACACGAGCAAAATAATGTACACATGGGAATACTTTTAAAGAAGCGGACATGCATTAACTTGCATGGTAAAATACCACATGTATTATCTCAGTGGAATTGTCCTCAGGCCCATCAATATATTATGCCTTTGCTATTACATTATGCGTCCCCGATGACGTTTCGACAATTCGTCAAAGGAACCCGTCTGTCATGTTTATCACATTTGTTTTGACAAAATGGAAATTGCATCTTGGACTTTTGCGCTCATGATCGTTGCCAAATGCATTAAACAATCTGAAAATATGATTGTCAATCCTCTGAGTGATATTAAATTCGACATTTCTCAAAACGTCATTTGTTATGACACTGTAGAGCGTTGACGGTATGAAAAACACTAGCTTAATACGGTTGCAGTTCAAGCCCCTAGTCCGCTAAACGTGAACCACTGTGTGTCATCGATATGTGTGAAGGGAAATATCTTTGGACAGACACATTTAGATTCCAAATAGTTTTATCGTTTTGGTGTCCTAAAACGACATCTCAAAGATTCATCGCAAGTCTTAGCTCGGCAAGGTCAGTCACACAAAGGTCAGCTTTACTCTTCACATGTTGTGCATCAACTGTGAAGTGACGAATAGTTGCTATATATCTCTGAATCGGATGTCTAAGAAAGGATTTATTAAATGGCAAATTATATGTCGACACGAAAGATTATCATGGTACATGTAAGCCAGTAATAAGCAAATGTGTTGAAATAAATTTCAAACTACAATGCGACATTTAGATCCGTGCTGTGAATTGAAAAAGCTATTTATTATAGTCCATGAGCTCTAACTTTTACGGCATTTTACATTATATTTATATTATATTATTTTCTGTGCAACGATGTTCTTCGCACAACTCATTTAGTAAATCTACATTCATCATCGCAAAAACGTTATCGCGTTTGATGACAAGACACTGTAAAATATTCCCTGAACCCGCTCTCATTGTGAGCATGCATTCTGGGTACTGAACCACGAATAAAACTTGCAAACTGTCTGAGAGATAGTCGTCTGCAACAGCGTGCTCTCTGATCATCTTGTGGTTTGGCAGCCTTATCGTGAAGACGATTTAGAAACGCTGCTGGGCACTACTTGTCATTTATATAATGATGGAGAGTCAGCAAGAACCAGGACGTTTCAAGCAGCGTACAGATGAATCAATAAACGTTTCAAGTTTGAACTTGACACGCGCGCGTCTCGATTGCAAGTCACCTCTACTGCACAATTGTCGTGCATTGATTGTATTGAGCGATCTTTCATTCTCAAATATACATGTACTTTGCATAAATATACACTATTTATAGCGACAATATTTTACCTTGAAATCACTGCGTATTTGCCGAGATGTATGTATGTATGTATGTATGTATGTATGTATGTATGTATGTATGTATGTATGTATGTATGTATGTATGTATGTGGTTAGATGGATGGATGGTTGGGTGCACATTCATGGATATCGATAAGCGCATTTTGTCTCGGTACAGATACGATGTTCAATTTGAATATAGTGTTGCGGAATCAACATTTGTGTTGGTCTGTTTCCGTTGAGAGCTAAATGAATAGAAAATGCCGCGGAAGATATCGAACGGTCTAGGGATTTATTAAGGGTGACATAATGGTAATTTACATGAAGTCGCGGATGAAAGATTTCGTATCAAGGTTTTGTTTCGGAGATAATAAAAAATAAAGATTTAAACCGTAGGGAAACAACTAAGTAAATGATGTCCGTAAATTGACTTCATCGACCGTCTTTCGTTTGTACAGGTACTCCGTAATCAAGGGCATGGGGATTTACTGGTGTCGTTGTCATACCAACCGGCAGCAAACCGTTTGACCGTCGTCGTGCTGAAAGCCCGAAACTTGCCGAAGATGGACGTGACCGGATTGTCAGGTATGTCTATCACTTACTACGATGCAGGCATTTATTTCGTTGAAAAAGACCGGTAACGGCGTGCCCTAGGATCTTTTATCAGAAGCCAGAATAGCGTATTATTACAGCGTCCATTTATACAAATATCTTAATAATTAGATCTTCGGCGTTAATTGAGATGAAAAACAAGCTACGTATTGTAAGTCAGGTTCACAAGATGAAGGTATTATCTGAGCTTGCCTGATAATGTCTTCAGCTAGAATATTCGTGCTACAATTCAGCTAAACTTGCGACACTCTTTTTAAAAAATTCTCAATCGCTTCGCTTCGGCATCATGCAAATATTGACATTCCGTCGAATTTGCCTTCTTTGTTAAAGAAAATATTGAACTGCTAGCCGTTCTTCGGCGAGTGCACATTTCTAAGTGTGACGTATGTCTCCTCTTGTTACCATGGCAACATTCATGGTAATTAACTTTTCAACTCGATGATAGGTAACGTGATGTAGGTCGATAGAAACGCGATCAAAACACCGTCTTGTTTGTTTATTTGTGTTGTTTATGCATGTTTATGCATGTTTGTTTATGCATTTTTTTCCTATTTTTTCTCATGTTTTACCCCAGATCCTTATGTGAAGATTCATCTTATGTACAACAATCAACGCCTGGCTAAAAAGAAAACCAGGCTGAAGAAACGCACCCTGAACCCCGTCTTCAACGAATCCTTCCTGTTCGACGTACCCATTGAAGGTTTGCAGAATGTCAGCCTGGAATTCCAAATACTGGACCACGACCGCGTGACCAAGAATGAAATCATCGGTCGCTTGGTGATCGGAGCGAAGGCGAGCGGCGAGGAGGAAAAACGACACTGGAAGGAAATCACAGAAAACCCTCGAAAACAGATCGCAGAGTGGCATAAATTATCAGAGTAACGTCGAAATTAGATGACAAAAATATTTTTGTAGCTTGTTTGGTTGTTGATTTACATTTAGTTTTGAGAGATGGAGCTCAATCTCCAGCAATGCCACCTTTTAAGTCATTATCTTCTGAAATAACATATCAAGTGGTTGCTCAGCAACGGAATTATTGTAACCTATAGCAACGGAATGACATCTTTCCGGTATGATCTGTGCAAAAGTGTTTTCAATAGTGATTATCCAGTATATCGTGTAAAATATAGGTCCCTATTGAATTGTCAGCCCTGGATACTTATTCTTATAGTTTAAATGAAAGAATAGTCTCTGATTTTCAAAAAATCAAATGTGTAGCTGTAACTCGGCCATTCAAATTAATTGTAGTTTACTTTCACTGGGTATGATTCGTGTATACTTAACCGTGTCTCAGAGAAATTGTCAATTGAGAACAGGGCTAATTAGGTTCAATTTGGCTAGCTTCCTTGAAACTAGAACGTTGAAAACATGGAGATCCCACAATATGACACATGTATGTTAGAATAGTGTAGCTGTTCAATTAATATTAACCGAGCCTTACGTTATCTATGTATACTATGTGATGAGCAGCTTTAGATCGCACATAAAATAGTTGTTAGGTTGCCATTTGAAGGCAAAGTGGCGCCATTATAGACAAGTGACCAGAGTTCAAAGCGATTACTTCGGAAACTGTTTCTGATATATTTTGGCGATTGAGAAATTGCGCCGTTTGAAGGCCTAAAACTAATTTAGTGATATGGCCCTTCATCGAACAGGTTAAACATGAGGTCACATGACGCATACCTTCGTTATTCATAGGTTTTTATCGTCAAAAGACTTTTCTTATCGGTCGTTGGGTGTTACCTAATCTGATACGACGAAATCTAATTGTTGTAAGTTCCGATAAAAGCGGAAAAGGGGGATCATTCGATGCTAGTTACAAGAATTGAGTCTTGTGATGTCCTTATATGATCGTACTCAGTCAATTTGAGTCTGACAACTTATTGACTTTTCTGTTGAAATGTCAACATTCCGATCAGTTAGTAGATATTAGGGAGGACTTATTACCTTCACAAAGTCAGATGATTACAGGGAAACCGTTGAATGTACCCAATAACAGGTCTTCAAAATATATATTATTGATAATAATATGCTAAAATCTATCGTGTAGACTGCGAACGTGCGCGAAGAAGATAACTTTGCACTGCCTTTTAAATACCATTAACCTTGTAAAGACGGTCTTATATTGTGCCCAATTACCCTAAGTAAATTGTATTTTTGTGTTTATTGTGCAGTGTTGTACGATGGTTGTAGAATGGCGAATTAATATGTTGCTGTTAGAATGTGCACTAATATTCCACTGTTGTATAGACAGATGGCCAGTTCTTTCAGCTAGGGTTCCAAGGCATGCATATAAGAGTTTAGGCAATGTGTACTTTATACTTTTATGAAGTAATTCATACACTGATATCATTTATCAAATGCAAGCTTCCAAGCATTGACAAGGAATGATACAAGGCAGAGTTTACAATTTTTTGCCAGTACTTAATCGTCCTAGGAGAATATCTGTTCCAACAAATTATATTTTTGTTTGTTTGTTTCTTTACTTCAAACAATTTAAAAGGCTAGAAGATGTTCATCTGACTAAAAAACAACTTGAGAAAAAAAGGATTAGTCAAAAAAGACGTTTGAGCAAGCTAATTGAACCCAAAGCGTTGAATACCAATTCGTAGAATATCTATTTTCTGATTAAAAGTCTTCACTTTGGTTGTTCAGACATTTAAGATTGAAAGTGAGAGTGATGTGAAATTTAGTCTCTGCATTCATTATCAAGAAATGCATGTCATAAAATATCGTGAATGGTTGAGGTATAGTAGTTGCTTCAAATACAAACCAAGAAAAGATATTGTTATTTTGCTGGAAGTAAAAGAAATCATGGGTCGACGTGACTGGTACACGGACAGTCATTTTACCGAATTTTAGTACAGTCTAAACGAGATATTAGTAGCGCTGGCCCGACTTTGTTCCTTTTGACTGGTTAAGTGGAACAAAGAAATATGATTAGGAAAACGGTGGAAAATTCTACTTTCTAAATCGGGATGGTTAATAGAGCGGCAAGCTGAGTGTGATTTGCAGTGAGCGACTGCCATTCTGTACTTGTAGGCTAAATATATATAGCCAATTTATTCCCACTTAAATATTACGACAATAACATTTGGCGCAGAGAAAGTTCCTAAGTGAGGAATGTACCACATGCAGTTGACTTAGTAGATGGAGGAATGTCATGGTTTTTTGTTTGTGGGCAAATCGTCTTTCATTTTTGTGTGTTTGAAATGTCAAGCTGACACGGTGAGTTATTTTTCAGTCTAAAAATCAATTACTGGGGGTCAGAATCATCATACAGTGGCCTCTCTGTAAAAGAATCAAATGCCAGTAGCGAGACATTTGTACTCCAGGGCTGTTTAAGGAAGAACGAATGATATGATTTGATCTTGAATTCATACCCTTAGCTTGACGATAGAGGGTCTCCGTCTTTGACATTTACTCTTAATTATAAGTAGACGAATTAGGTGATGTTTGCATAATGTCACTCGATGCATGGTTTGTATTGTACATTATTTTCAGGGAATTGGCAAAAAAAATTGCTCTAAATAAAAAGCTGTAATATAGATTATTAGAAAATTTATGACTATTGTAAATGGTTAAATACTACTGTGTATATATAATATAATCATAAGCACGGGATTAATTGAATCCTGTCGAGATAATCTGTAGATGAATTTAGAACACATAGTCTATTCAAATCTACATTTTCCATGATTTGTTTGTGATTTCTTGTTTCCAATGTGACATTGCATCATCATGTCTTCTCTATGATAATGATCTAGTAAATCATCCGGCAGGAATGACATCAATACATTACTGGCGAAACTAAATCACAAACAGTGTCAGATTTTATTCTGAAATTTCTTGGAATGAAAGGTAAACAAAAATATATGATGGATTTTATTTGCAAGTTTTAAGAAGTATGTCTTGCATGATATAATTTTGTTTAATGATGCAGTATGTTTTGAAATTTGCTTCAGTGTTCTATAAAGTTTTATCTAAATTTTCAGTTGAACTTTATTAAAAGTAAAGATTTCTGAAGTTATCGATGGTTCATGCTGATTGGCTGCGCCGTCTTTCTCGGGCCAGGTGTGAGATTGTCGTCATCAGTGCTTCATCCTGATTGGCTGCGCCAACTTTTTAATCCCAGATGTGACTTACATTACCCATCTGTATTTCATTTCAGTTGTATTGATTGCTCTGATTAAATGGATGTCTTCGCAATTTGATCATTTGATTTCGCTGTAGAGCGAGACAGTGAAGAGCCCGAGGAGAGAGCTGAGGCGTTATTTCATTCGTGAAAAATCACGAGGTCAAATAAGGTCGAGCTATAGTGGCTGTGTAAGCTGTTTTCGTCAGCAGAGAAAACAAATGAGCAATCAGCACAAGCAGTTACATTTAGGGGGCCATAAGGTCAACTCTGGAATGAACAGTTTTTGAGGTGTTAATGAGAAATTGCTTCGACTATAAATCCACCAGTTAACAAACATAACACAGTCAACCATCCACATTGTGTGACAGCTTTCTTCTCCTTCCAAAACATGATCTGTTTAATCTGTTTTTTTCCAAACCGGCAACCTATTGAAGCCTCCGTTTCAGTTTTCAGTTTTGATGAATTTCACGTCAGATGATATTTTCCCAGGTGGCACATTCAGCTGCATAGCTTCAAGGTATACATACAACTCTGCCTGTTCTGGTCCTTTGCCGTGTCACCTTTCGTTCGTCATATGCAAGTAGCAGTACACAGGTCATGAATTATTCATGTTCTCACCTCACAAGGGGTCAATTTGAAATATGCTGAATACCACTTGTCTTGCCATTAATGTATGAACCAAAGACAGACCAAAATTAAGTTACTTGTGAACACATCAGAGCCAAAGTAAGCACATCAGAGGAACATAAGTTACCACATCAAGTTTCAATCGAGAATTAATTTCAGTCGTTTTTTCATGGTGACATGTCAACGATGACGACTTACAACCAAATTGAGAAAAACTAATTTGTCGATTGTATTATATGATTTGTGTATATGAATTGTGTTAATAAAATATTTGTGTAAATGTTATGAGCATGCAATATTTGATCTCTGATTGCGTTTTGCCCCCAACAGTGACGCGTCGCCACGGTCTACTATGTATTTAGCTCCTTGTCTTCCAAGTATGAAAAAAGCCCGGGTCTGCTACTGTAAAAGTGCCCAACCACATGTTCATGTGCCAAAATTTTTCCATGCTAGAGTTCGCCTATAATCTTAAAAATGGTCTCACTTTTACATTATGCTATTTCAACATACGGAGAAGGCTATAGTTTTTACATGAAATATTTCAACTACACTGTTCACTTATATTATCAAATTGCATCGTTCAATATATTTACTTGCTTTATTCAAGATTTTGAATGATTGTACATTGTAAAGATAAGCATGATTTGAAAATATCGTCTCATTATTCCAACCAGAGACCGTGCCCTAGCTAATCACATATACCACATTACCTCTCGTCAGACACAAATTAAGACTCCTGCCGTGTACCACGTACTTCTGACGGATTTTAAAATGATGTATTTATGTACTATTGAAATAAGCAGTGGATTTAGGAGTAGTATTAATGCTGTTTTAACGGTTTGTGTTTAAGGTACATGGCAGTATTGAAACATCAAACCAACTTCCGACAGCTCTACCCAACATGTAATGGGCTCTTTGTACGTGTTATGCAGATTTCAGATAAGCCATAGAAATGCACGACCTCGGCGTACATCAATATATCTAGATCACATGTAACGTAAATATTACTAAGTGACTGCCTCTGCGAATCTTCCATTATGCACTAGTTCTTTGTGTAAATTATGTACTCAAAGCCAGATTCCTCGTTGATTGGAAGTGCAGCCTGCAGGTATAGACACTTCTGAGAACTGTCGCACAGCTGTGCCCTGAGCTTTTGGATTATCAAACTGGATTTAATATTGTCCCAAGATATTTTATCAATAAAGAGATGACCAGTGTAAGCATTATCTACACTATTAGAATACCACATATTCTTTTCTTTATATTGTGTCAGATTTTACAAAGTACTGCGCGATCACTCGTGTGAAGGGCAGTCACGCTAAACATGGCCGGTAGATTTAAAAATGTAGTTCAAGGTTCATTAGAAAGCCATTATGCAAATTTCTAAAACCTATTAATACCTTGATTAGGGTGTTCTCTAACCAACTGTCTTGCTGCTTGAGATAATTCTACACACCAAGTATACCTAGCATAGTGGTGTTAATTTTTTAACATCCAGCATGGCCCGAAAATAAATCTATCGGCAATGTTTCTCATGACATAAAAATCAAACTGTATTATATTTGGAGTAGCTATTTCTACGATACAAATGATAGCCTAATTGTAATGTCTGTTCATAAAACTACGTACTCAATTAAAAAATGTAGGTCGGTGTGTTGTTAACACTGAACAATCCACACTAATCTTCCAAAACAATTTATTTAAGGTATTCCCACTTTGTCGATATCAAGTAAGAAGTTTAATGACCTCTTGTGTCTCACAAACACGACAACTTACGCTGAAGCAAAAGGGCTTTGAGAGCCGAAAGGTTAAAAATTTGTACGCGTTGCCATTCTCAACATACCAAAAGTTCTGCACCTCGGCTAATTTTGGTCAGTGGAGATTACATTTAGCAAATCAGATATAGCTGGTGCGAATAGCAGAAAGAGCAAGGGTGACGCCTAGATTTTCCTGCACACTTCACATCATCTACTGATATTGGAATTTGTAGAGCAGAATGGAACCGATGATAGTCAAAATTATTCTTTGCTTTTGCAAACTGTTCAAGTACTTATCCAAAACAAGCGGACATATAATTAAAACTATCCGAAGTTGCAGATTTTTTTTAGCTTTTTAAGCTTTCGTTCTATTGGTCTCTTAAATAAGACTGCGCAAAAATAGGACGGACATATTCATATCATTCTAGATAATACATATTAATTAGTATGCGGCCTATACCAAAAGATGCTGGTGGAATTTAGTAGCCTGGATTTTATTACGATGGTCCAATATAGAGAATACTTTGGGGGTCAAACACACTTGGTCTAGGAGCGATCCGTACAACTTTTGTGAAAAAAAAGATTCAGAAGTACAGCCGACTAAAGTATGTAGGCCTATGCATTGAGAGAGAGAGAGAGAGAGAGAGAGAGAGAGAGAGAGAGAGAGAGAGAGAGAGAGAGAGAGAGAGAGAGAGAGAGTCGGTTTTCATCAACTGCATCAACTCCAGGCTGGACTCATCCATCATTGTGCAAAATTTATTAGCTGGCGACATAAATTTTAGTACGTACTAAATATGCGCCACACAAGGTTGTTAATGTAACATCTTTATATGATAACATTTTGCGGTTTGTGCCCATATATCATCTTGAATTTCAGTCCATGGAAATATGTCTCTTTCAAATACGTATTGTACCTCATTATAATAGACGCGAATCAAAGGAAACAGAGATGCAGGAAAATACCATAGGAAAAGGAGGATGGGGAAACTATGACACTTTTCATGCAGACAGCAAAAGTAACTCTTGCAAAGTCTTGCAAACTAAATTAGCTATTGCAGTCACATCTGTACAATTTTTTGATTAATTAGCAACATGCTGTTACAGTACGAGCAAATGCAATCTTTGACAATTTTTCAGAGCAGTAATTGACTTCTAATGACATAATGGCCGCCAGTTGACTTGTTTTTCACTTGATTTCACGACAAACACGCACACATAACACACACATTCTCATAACATGGCTCTACATACGGTTGAATAAAATTGATAGCCCGCTAGATTGAGTGCCTGGAGACTATAAAATAGCAAAGAGAGTTGGGAGCAACCAGTCATGTGTGAAATTCAAATGAGTACAACCGCTCTTCATCAGTTTATGAATTTTTCACGAATGAGAGGAAAATTGTTGTTTGGAATTTATTTTTGTATGTCCTTTAATAGTGTCAGTGAAAGCCATACCAACCTACAAATAATGGTTTGTGCTTGGACTGAATACACTATGTAAAGGGTGAATCGATACATCTGAAAATACCGCCATAAAGATTTTGATCCGGGATTTTAAAGTTGGTACGTCTTGGCATTTACCTTCAAATGTAAAACAACCATCAGTATCGATTTCTGAGTTCAGCGCCGCCATGAATTGTCACTCCAGACACTGCTTTGCATGAATTCTGATATCTAGTATGAATTACAGATGAGAAATTCATGAAAGTTGAGCATGCTCGTACGTGGCATGAAAGCATTAGAGGAGAAAATTAAAATGAAATTCTATCACTGTAAGATTTTTTGGCATGAATTGTTTTTTCATGCAAAATATTTGATGTACCTGTAATCGATCTGAAGTATATATATATATATATATATATATATATATATATATATATATATATATATATATATATATATATATATATATATATATATATATATATATATATTATATCGAAGTATGTCCTCGTGGGAAATTACAGTGCTCGATGCTAAGGCAGAGCGTTATAAATAATAACATAAAATTACTTCAAGTACAAAGCAATGATATCTGTTACTTAAGTTTCATGCATCCTGCAATCATCAGACAGAAGAAGTGAAAGGATTCTTAGCTCGACAGTCTATAATATGTATTATCGGGACGTTGGTTGGTTGGGAGTTGATTTCAAAATGTCGCCACCAAAACAAATATTTCTTATATCAAATTTTAACACCACCTACAAATAGAATGGTACGTCCCGATAATACATATATAAGACTGTACTTGAAGTAATTTTGTGTTATTATATATATATATATATATATATATATATATATATATATATATATATTTATATATATATATTTTGACACATATTCTTTGAGTTCTACCCATCAAATAGGCTTGGCTGTTTACTACATTACAACATTCATTGGTGACAGATTGGCAAGAAAACTTCACAGCATAATAAATTTTCACACCATCTTCAAAAACTGTAATATTACAAAGAAAACAGAGAACCCCTTCATCAAGGTGGAGTTGAAGGTCATGTTCTTGATCAGGACAAATCTCAGACACTCTCCTTTCTTTCAGATCTGGTAATCAGTGGACCTATGCTAATACAAACTTTAATATTTCATCACAACAGATACACTAACGAGACACTGACATGTGTGTAGTTGATAGTGTTTTGATTTCTTCAAAATAGATCCCATGGGGCATAACACATCAGTATATGTACACTGACTATAAAAACCCTTGGAATTCAATGTCTAGACACATTAAAAGTATTGGAATGTTGACAAGGGGATCTTTTACTCCGGCTGTTCCAAATGCCAATGACAAAATTATTGTCCTCCATAAATGACTCAACAGAGGTTCTGATTTCATGGATAAATTAACAACTTCAGTCATACATAACACTTTTCATTGCTTTCATAAACAATACGTAACATTTCTTCACAGCCTATAGCAATGCTACTTCACTTGAAACTTTAAGCAGTACTTTTTTTATTGATCTTCTATTCACAGAGGTTAAGGGTCATCTAAGGTCATCATGACAAAAAAACTGACTACACTAAGGGGCATGGTGTACCTGAATTATTTAAATAACACACAGGGCAAGTTTGTTTTGCATGTACTGAGCTTTGAAAGACAACTGTAAAAGCACTTTGGTATATTCAAGTCTCATTTATTCATTGCTTAGCATGCATAATAACTGTTTTGAAAGAATTCTACATCAGATCAATAACGAATTACAGAACATACATGTTCATGGGGTCAGAGGTGATTGATGTGATGTCAGAGAGGCCATGCAGTCTTGATGTGAGTTGCTCATGCTCCTTAAAGCTAACTAAGGTCTCATCTCCCCCTCCTCTTAAGTAATTCTTGCATGTGTTCTCTGATCATTATTATAGATAATGTGAGTGGATTAAATACAATAAATTGCATATACTTGATCAGGGATTACTCATACACTTGATCTAGGATTACACATAAAACTTGATCTGGGATTAACTGGCTGTGGATCACATTCAGCCCCCTTGCACAGATTCCACTCCAATGCATTCTCTATAATCTACATGTAACATGACAGAGCAATTTGTGCTGACAAAAGTCAGAGAGTTTAAGAGGAAAATAAAGGTACAGGATTGACTGATTCATTGATGATCAACCACTAAGCTGTTATCTTGAATTTATTTTATTGGTCAAGGTCTTGACCATCTCATTAGTGAAAAAACAGTATAACATTGGGTCACATTATTAAATGAATGGCCATAAACACTTTTATATAACAGCTTACATTTATTGTTTTAGCATGCAGTGTTTTTTGATAAACATGATGTCTATTGCAGTGTCATCTGCTGACATGGACATACCAAGAAAAATTATGTCCTATTCAGTAAAACAAATTTCACGAAATTGACAATTTTAGTTTGTCAACTGCAAAGTTAAACTACTGTACTCTATTTGGGATTCCAGCATCCTGTGTATCTATGGAAACTAATGGAGTCATTAACTAACACTTTTACTGCACTATATATATGTGCTATTTGATAGGAATATGGGCTCTGTGTATAGAGTTTAACAGTGATGACTCTGGTAAACAATGTGGCATGACAATAGCTGAAACTTTTGATAACATGTTCATATTTTTGTTCTTGAAAGTAAGTACATTTTCAGGCATTAGCCTAGACTTGGTTCAAGTCTGTGATTTGTGAATGTTTGAGTGGAGTGAGCGCAATGATTTGTATTTTGCTTTCATGTGAAACGTGTGCGTGAGTGGAGTGGACGCTATGAGTGGGGTGAACGCTATACAGGGGAGTTTCACCCGGAATCACGCAGAAACTAACTCACTATACTGCGCAGACTCAAAGGTAATGCATTCAATAGCCGGGAAAACCTGACCTAGGTTGCCAAATTCCGAATAGGTTTGTACGAAATAGGGGAGACACAAGAGAAACTATTATAAATAATTTTTATTTTTTTTTTCTAGCATTAGCCTTACAAACGCCTTTAATCATGTAGAATTTGCAATGTGTTTGTTGACAAATGAATATGAACTCTGGACTAAGATTGAGTTGCCTGCAATAATGCAGGAATACAACCGGCATTAAAAGGATTAACACAAGGCACATCAATATGATTTTAGGAGTAGGAAAGGAAAATGTCCTTTACAGATTGAATAAAATTAAATAAAAATAAATCAAAAGTTACAGCTAGCTTACAGTACTTAAATGAAACATTTCATTATCAGATTTCAAACAATCTTCAAAAAAAAATCTCTGGTTTGCTGATGACAGTCCTTCATCTGTTGCAAGTACATGTATGGTAAGTCCCTGCCCACCAAGAAACTGTGAAATCTCTAGTAGCTGTCTTAAGAAAGGATTTGCACTAGCTTTCTTCTAGGATGAAAAGGTTGACATGTTTTGAAGACATTTCATCAGAACCTCTGAGAAGTACTTTTGGCGGCATGTTGGAATATAGATATCAGATTTAAAATTGATGTTGCAAAACCACCTTCATTGTCTATGCCCTGAGGTGTGGTTATTATTCCTGACTTTTTTGCAGCAACACAGCTTGGTCACACTTTTTCACGTTTTTCTACCAGAAGATATTTTTGTGCTGGGGTTTGGATTTTCACGGTTTGTCTTTGATGTCTGTTTGTGACTCATCTCCTCCTTCCTGGCTGCCAACTCTTTCTCCTTATCTTCCATGAGTTGGACAGTTTCTTTCAAACTTTCATCTTTCTGTTGCTTCAGCATTTCCACATCTTTCCTGAGGTGTTTCTGCTTTTTCCGACATTCTCCCTGGAGCTCTTCCAGACTTGTGAAAAAATGTTTACTGAACTCAGAAATGGCTTCCAAACCTGTAAAAGATATGAAGGTGTAAAGGCAAGTATTTCACAGATTTATGAAATACCTACAGTAATATGATAACTATCATATTTGTGCTTGTAATGTGATGGACATATTTTTCTCAAACAAATGAGAAACCATCTGCAAGATTTCATTTTTAAGCTGTTTTCCTACATACAGTTAAGAGACCCTATTGCACTGAAATTATATCACTTACTTCATCAGCTTGTATAAGGCAATTTTTATTTGAACTGTAATCTGTTCATAGATGTTCTTAATGCAATAAAGTGACATGAAAATGTGTACACTGATGTAAGATGTACAAAAGATGATGACTTTGGAATCTAATCAAGAAGAGTACTAGTCGATATTTCAGTGAAAGGAACTTTTTTTTTCCAAGTGTGATGAAATTTCTAAGAATTACAATGGATAAGCTGATTGTTGATAAGCCAGAGCATCAGACATTGGAAGTAATACTTGAAGGCAAGAAATGCCTTGGGGTTAGATTTCCAGACTTTCAAATCTGACTATATTTTCTGAATGTCTCCATCTTGTGTGGGCTCACTTTGAAACTATATGAGAGAATCTTATTCATTAAAGTTTCAATTTCTCTGTGTGGAAAATGCAAATCTGAGGAGTAATCTCAGGTAGTGGCAGCCATTTTGAATTTCAAATATTAGCATAATGGTATTTTGATGTGATTGGCTTCTTAAATCTGAACATTTCCATGGTGACCAGTCCCCTAATTTTTATTTGATTATGAAAGGAATTAGTTGAAGATTTCTTTGACAAGGTGTGAATGCAAGTTTAAAATTTTATTTTTTGAAGTGCTAATTATCTTTAACTTTGATTCATGTTGCTACTCATAAGACACTGCTTTCATTTAGTATTAGATAATGAAAGCACTAAAAGGCTGTTCGCTTACATTGGTAATTTTCATTTCCATTATATTATCTTGATTTCTAATTCTTTGATGGCTGATCATATTTACTGCATTTGTAATCCATTTGCCATGGTTACTTAGTGTTTGAAGCAAATGATTGCATGTTTTTTACAACAATTTGGATAACCAGCAAAAATATTAGGTCATACAGGAGCAATGGAAATGGCCATTTTGAAAAGTCTGTGTTTTTCATCTTTCCATAGAATACACAGGTACGGATGCACACATCACTGTTGTAAGGTTTTCATATGGCAAGTAATATAACACATATGAACCTTAAACACCTTGTTATGGTCACTTAATTAGCTCATTTAGGATGACGCTAATCTTTATTTTTCAAGACAAGGCCCACAAGACCCATGGTATATAAGACATTATAGCCCAGATGATCTCAGCAATGTAAAAGTCAACGCTTTAAATGACTCAATTTTGTAAACAAATTCTGTAAACATACAGCTTTGTATTACAGTGTCATAAATTCATAGAGATACGAATGATTTACATTTGAAAACAATCAAATTAGTCTCACATGACTTAACCCATCTGTGCCACAAACAGGCAGCTCAAGTGTACACTGATATTTGGGAAATGTACTACTGAGAAAATGGAACATCCGGTGTGGCTTGCTGCTGGGTAATTATCAACTTTGGTGTCCTGAATATAGATGAACCCACTGTAAGAATTTATATTTTCTCTAAAGCAATGGATAAAGGGTTAATAAGATCTTAAGAAACAAGGCTCTATGGATGTGAAATCTGTCAGGTATGAAACTCTTGTGTAAAACTTTAATCAGCTGACATGTTCCCACAAGTTCTGTGCTCATTTTTCCTTGCCCAGTCTGTCAAATCAAGCTGATATTATATATATATGTTTATTCTTGGTTACCACACCCTTAAAGTTTGATATTTGTTGTGAAAAAATGTAACACATCCATCAATTGAAACTTATTTGCTTAATTTACATGTTTACTGAACAGGTACCATCTGTCAACACGAATCATTTCACATTATTTATTAGGATATTTTAATTTTTGATGAGTAAATGTTTTTGAATTTTGTGCTGAATATCATTGAACCCTATGGTACCTTGTAGCCATGCTTGTCACTCTATTTGACCATCCATTAGCATAACAAATCTCAGTGAACACCTATTTCAATTTGTATAGTTTTGACCATGCTAATGTTTCAATTGGTCGATAGTAAGAGATTTCACTATTAACTATCAACCGACTGAAACATTTCCCAAAAATATCAAACTAATCAGACCTGCAGAATTTTTGCATAACCTTTATTTCATTGTATGAGTTAAAAAATGTCACGTTTATATGAATTAACATCCTTAAATTTACAGTGAGTATACACACTGGATGATAAATTGGCACATCCTTTTGTTTCTTACAGGTTTGAATCTGGTAACAGATACCTACATATACAATGCATGATACCTACACATACAATACATGATACCTACACATACAATACATGATAGCTACACATACAATACATGATACCTACACATACAATACATGATACATACACATACAATACATGATACCTACACATATACAATACATGATACCTACACAAACAATACATGATACAATACATGATACATACACATACAATATTTACACGTGGTCCCGACATGCGGACATTTATAAAAGTGGGATAACAGGTGCCAGACTCTCACATAAAGTCAAGAATCCTACTCAAGTATTGCGTAATTATAATAAGATGAGATCTGAAAATACTTTTTGAAAACAACTCACTTTGTTTTTCTGGAACCTCTGTTGATGTATCAGCAGGCGTCAATGACTTGACTATACTAGATAACTGTTCAAAGAGAAAAACAGAATACATATGCGTTGAATACTGGGTATTTGAACACGTTTGGACAGTACCGATACCGAATAACTGTTCACAGAGAAAAACACAACACATGTTATGTGCTGAATACTGGGTATTTCAGTATGCTTGAACAGTATGGTATAATTAAAAATTAAATGTGACAAAGAAGAAATATAATCTAGAAAAACAATCAACAGCTGCAAATACTGCACTAGTAATATGAAAGGTGCATTAATCTTGACTGGTTTCTGCACTGGAAACAAGCAGCGAGTAACATAATGCATTTATACCTGATCTGCTTGGCCCTTGAAAGTTGATAAAAATTCTCTCAAGGCTTCTTCTGACGCGGTTCCTTTCAATGTACTGAAGGCATCAAGGACATCTAATAGAATGGACACAAAAAAAATTTGTATAGAAGAACCGAACGTTTCATTCACATGCGAGTGAAATACAAGATACTGAGATCATTCAATGTTTTAGCCGGTTACAGTATTTGAGTCAATCCCTCCTCAATCTCATATTGCATTCATGATAAAAGAAAGGGATGTACATATAAGAGATTACAGACTAAAAGCAAAGACAGTTTGTTGAATAATGGAAGTGTGTGTGTGTGTGTGTGTGTGTGTGTGTGGTGGGGGGATTAAGGCTATAACTTGTGTTGTATTTTACAGCAATTTTTCTGTTTATAGTTTTTTACTATTCTTCACAGTCATGCCAAATGTCCAGTTCTCACTATATGAACACTGCCTGTGAGTGAGTAGGGTAAAATGTTATTGCTGGTATTTGAATTCTATTCCATACAGTGGTTTATTTGAGTCAACAATGCATTGCAATGCCATGGCTATAGCTTCATTTTACAACATACTTTCAAGAAAAGAAAAAGAAATGAACTTTGGTTTATAGAGAAAATAAACTGAAAATATTAAAAGTTGCTACTATTGTGTCTATTGTTTGGGAAGAAGAGAAGAGATCTAAACTTGAAGCTCAACATTTTCTGAAGATTAACGTAGTAGATAATTTCATGATTTTCACACAAAATGCAAATTATTGTCTATGATATGGGCTTGTTTTTAATTTCTAGTGAGATGGGCACATGAGCAGCTATAAATATGATGTTACATGTACATAGAGGTAATGATGAAGTCTGCTGTAATAGGTGGAACCCAAATTGAATGGACCATGGTACAAACAAAACCTGTGAACAAACATACATAGACATGGAGTATGTGTATTCTTGTGTTTGAGTTTATCGATATCTATTTGTGTATACTGGTATAGCATGACTTATTCAGGGTCAGTTTTCCATAAAACACTACAGTAGTCAAAGTACAACATTTTACTCTGAAGGATGCCTAGTTACAGTCTGTACACCTGGATGGCATTTCAATCGATGAAGGTAAGCCACACCTCAGATGAACAGTTTGCTGTGTCTGCATAGACCAACTGCCAAATTCAACATGTTTTCGCAAGAATGGAAGATCAAACTTTCATGAATGACATTGGTGTGGAAAGCAAATACAACAGATGTTGACAGTGTATGCATACAGGTACACTATAGCATGTCTTACTTTGCAATGGTTTGCAGACTAATTCCACAGAGCTCCTTTCAAAAGTCTTGTATGCTTCCCTGAGTCATGCAGAAATAAGAGAAGAAATTAAATATCAGTTTGACTATCAGTTGATATGATAAAATAGGGATAATAATAGTGACAAAAGTACAAAATCAAGTATGACAATAGAAATAGAAATATTAGAATTAGTACCGGTAGTAGTCCTAATGTTCTCTGGATGCAAACAATCATAATTATTAATACAGTATATTATACAAGGAGAAAATACCAGTATTTGTTACAAAAAGGTACTGAAAATAGTTTTGAGCAACTACATACATGTACATGAAACTGAATTTACCCGTATAATGACCAGAAAACACAATAAACTTCGCACTGAAGTGATAACTATTCTTGACAGTCTTACAGTACTACTGCTAGATAATACATCGAAAGGGGAAAGAAGCACAGATTGTGATCGGTAAGAAACACAAAACTACAAACTATTTCATGAATTTAACAAACTATAAGCCAAGACTATTACAGTTTGATTTCAAACACCATAGTGTTGATTTTTCTATACTTTATTTGATGTTGTCCCACCCTTCATACATGTATGTCAGGTATCATCTATTTTTACATTCAAGGAAACTCACAGCATTTCTTTACATAGAGGAAGTTAGTCTGATGTCGGACTAAATATACACACGCAGTCTACTATGGAGGCAGTCATGAATAGGGAGAGTCACACGTCTTGTGTTTGTTATTATGAATAAAAGGGGTGCTGTGTTCATCATATTTAGTTCAGACATTGTGAATTAGCAAAATGCCAAGGACAACTACAAAAAATTCAAAATAATGTTATTTTCTTTATTACTGCATATGTTACAGGTAGCCACTATTAACTGATTTTGTGCAATTCACATTATTTTATGACTAATTTCAACCTTAAGTGAAGTGGAGTGCCGTTCAAAACTGAAGCATTGCCATTTCATTTCAGTGTAGATATAAACCTTCACAGAGAAAAACTGCTGAGTCAGCGTTTTTTCTACATTTCTTTTGTAATGAAAGAATTAATTTTACCATTATTCTTGAAATCTTGTGCAGTGGTTCCTCTCATTGAATACATTTTTCAATCTGGCTTCTTGTACAGTCTCTTATGAAAGTTTCAAGAAAACTATAATATTTAAATGACATTTTTTTTCATTTCTATATGCAAATCAATGAAATTAGCTAATATTACACAAGTCACAGGATAGATTTAAGTAACTCTATTTATGTGACTGGAATCAAAAAATGAACATAACACCCATCTTAGACTCTACAAGCAACAAAATTTCGTTGTAGATCAATTCTATGATAATTTCTCATCCCTGCGTAGGAAATTAAGGACTCAACCGTTCATCAATCTAAAGCGCTAGAAGTGTCATGGTATCTGACTTCATATCAATGTTCCTTATGCACAGGAAATTTGAGTCAAATAAATATAAAACCTTGCTGTGGACGAATACTGAACATTTTTCTTGATGACAGAAAAAAGTCTGGAAGTGATATTTTCCATTAAGAAAATTAAAATTTCGTTTTTATGAGGTGTGTTTTCATAACAGCTGTGTTATGATTAATTTAATGCATAGATAATGAACCATATCCTTTTGGAACAAAAAAATTGATACGTACTATACACACAGAAGAATTCTAGTACACTTAATCGAATTAGCTATTTCACTAATGGATCACTGACTGAAAATTCATTTGAACTCTGTGGTCTTTATACATTGACATTGCACTGAAAAATTATGCGTTGTTCTTGAGATAATGGTGCGGTAATGGGTCATTTCTAATAAAAAGCCATTTAAAGTTATGATCAAACTTAAATTATCTTTTGTTCAACAATTGACTTGGCATTCACATCCTGCAAGTTGAATTGTGTTGGTTACAAATCCAATGTCTAGTAAACATACATGGCCAACTACATATACTGGTAGATACCAAACGTTTGTTCTATTTGATGTGCAATTCTGCTGAAGCCTACTGCTAATTTCAATATTGATGTCTATCTTTGTCAATTGCAAATCACACCTGACGTGTATTTCAGTCATTTTGATCTAAAAATTTCTCATACTTTTTGAGGAGTATACGTCTCAGACATCGATCTTGTAAGGTATTAAGGGAGATTCATCTTGCTCAGCAGGGACTGATAATACTATAAGCCTATGTTCTGCTGAAAATTCCTAGCCTTCAGCATATGGTTATTTAGCTGTGGAAACACAGCTATCTGTGGTGGGGTAGGCTGATCTATGCAGGTCATGACCTGCATAGATCAGCCTACTACCACAGCTAGTTGTGTTTCCACAGCTAATGTTTATAAAAGAGAAATTGAAATATAACAGATATGCAAGTGGAAGAACTTTGTAAGTTATGCCTGAGACATATTGAAGAAATTTTGAAGGAAAACTTTAGCTTTCACAATTATATAAAATAAAGCAAACCACTATGATATGATGAAATTCAACGCAATTCACTATTGGAAAACGATATTAGATTCTAAATTTTGAAATGGAGAGTTATCAAATAAAGATACTGTGATGTTAAATTTATGTCTGTTATTTGTTTTGACTTTAGATGTATGCAAAGTTGACCCACTCAGACTATCACAGTTCTGTTGTAAATATCATTCTTCACAGATAAAACATAGCAGATTCTAGACTTTCATTGGCTGTTGAGAAGTGATGGGAAATGCATCACTTGGGTGACCCATTTTGTTGATTACAACACACCTCAGTAGGAATTTCTCAATGTAATCCATAGATAGGTTTTGACAGCACAGACAACAAGTTTGGAGATAAGCACTTCCATTAAAGTTTCAGGATTATGTTATCATTGCTCAGATGAGACATGGCTTTTGAAGAAAAAAACACAACCAGCCTCTTTTGTACAGTGCCACTGAGTTGGAATTCTTCTTCTGTCAATGTGGAGAGCTGTGATTATTAACTCCTAGTTTTTTTCTTAATCTCGCGTAGCGTCTGTGTGGAGTGAAATTCCCAGAGCTCTGTCTGTATTTTCTAATGTCAGTTAGCAATCATGTGCATTTCATAATATTCGAGGTCTCAATACAAAGAGGAACACAAACATAACTGTAACAGATATGGCAAGGAATTTGTAAAAGTTCACAGGATCCCTGAGGAAATGAAACTAAGATGCCATTATTTGTAATCCTTGATGAATCAATCACCCAAACAGATACCTGTATGTGATGAATGACATGAGGTGACTGGACAAATTAGGCCCCGGAGAGTCAGCATACATTCTTGGATTGAATTGTCAAGTGTACAGAGCTAAACACAAGAGCAACTTTCATCAATCTGTGATGGCTGTACAAATTTCAGCATTTAGAATTGAGTGAAGATTGTCGTCTGGAAACATGTTACTAAAATACCGTCAAGGACAGTGTGCTCACATTCGGTTTGAATTGGTCCATTCGAGAAATATTAAAACCAGCTAAAAACAAGCATGATAAAAGCAAATATGGTCTCCAACTTATGTACTGGAGTCATCTTTTACATGCATATCAACTTCTATAGCAATGGGACAAGCAGATCCTAAATACATAAGCAAATGTCAACAACAAAAAATAGACAGAGAAGGTTGATAAGAAGAAAAGGTGGGAGTGGGTAAAAAATGTACAAGGATCTGGTAAAAAAGTAATGCTACCTCATCAATCTTCAAGACCCTACCCCTTCCTGAATATCAAATGTTCCATCCCTTGGTATTACATAACATCAGATGACAGGAAATATATTTACAACCTTGGGGAGTTTTTAATTAATGCCATGGGTGTTATCATTCTAATCTAAACAGCACTTAAGTTAGTTACAGATGGTGAAATGCCTTCCACTGTGGGTGGTGATTACAACATCTGGAATTATCCGGGATCCAAATTTCTCATCAGTTCTTGTATGTCTCACAGTAAGTGAGGCTACCCACAATTCTCCATGATCAGTACACACGGAGATCACTCACTGAAGTGAAGCAAATTTCTTCTGTACAGAGAACAACTCGGTCCATATTTCAAAATTCTGGCAACATAGTTCTGATAATCATGATTTTCTGATTTCTCACTGTGAATAATGAGAAGATCAACCCCTTTTCCGCGGAGGAGATAGCAATTTTGTAATTTTGTCGACAAATTTTTGACAGCCATACACAATATTTTCAAGGAAACTAAGGGAATAAGTTGCATCTGTGTTGGCAAAAGAAAGGGTATTGATTTTTTTATGTTTGTAACAAAGGAAATTTGCATGTCTGACAGGTGGTATGATGAGACCATCTTAGTTGCTGATAACTTTACCTTGAAAAGTGTGAAATTTTTAGCACCTCAAAACATCGACTTCTCATTCAATTTACTCTTGAATTTTAAACATAATCAATAATTTTGGAACATAATTTTAACAAATAATCCTGAACTTAAATTGTAAGTTAAAAATCGTTAAGAAACTGATAAAATTGAAAAAGCCTTTAGCAAAAAATGTCTGAGTGAACAAATCAAGGGGAATTGTGGGTAGCCTCACTTACTGTGTGTCTCACATAGAAAAGTTGCAAAAATTGGTCCGCAATGAAAAAATTCACCTAAGCTTTGTTTTCTGGATCAAATTTTCCTACAAATCGATACCGAATATGACAAAATTATGTTCACAGCCTTCAAAACTGTATCACAACATATCCTGGGTTGGTGTAGGTCATTTAAGGTCACAACTGAGAAAATTACCTAAAATATACAAATTTGGGGGTTTCCCAACACTTTGAGCAGAAAATCTATCTAATATAACATCCCTCGGGACTCTATACCAAATTACAAAGCTATCAAACAGTAATTTTGAGAACAAGTTTTCTTGACCAAAAATGACAATATTGTCTTAAAAATACAATTGTATATTTCAGGACAATTTCCACATATCGAACTATTGTCATCTTTGTATGTCTGTGTACCAATACAAAAGCTGTCTGTCCGGGGGTTTTAAAAAGAAAATACTGTTTAAGATTTTTTGACCAAAAATGACAAAATTGCTCCAAAATAGTAATTTTCCCAATTTTTTCATAATTTCAACAAATTAGAAGCGTAACACCCTCACAAAGATCCAACCCAAATTTGAGAGCAATTGGGCTGGCGGTTTCAGAGAAGAAGAATTTTTACTGAAAATGAGAAAAATCACCAAAAAATTCAGCAAAAATACAAAATTAAGGATATCTTCACAATATTCATAAAACTGTATAAGGTTCACCTAAGGTACTTGCACACAAATTTTCAAAGCAATCAAAACAGCGGTTCTCGAGATATTAATTCTTGACCATTTTCACATTTTGTAAGCTCATTTGCATAATTTTGGCAATGCACACTTCATTTGAACAAAATCCCATCTATAGCCCAGGATGCATCCACACACCAAATACCAAGCTGAAATGTGCAGCGGTTTGCGTGTTTTGATGTTGACGGACATACTGTACGTACATACATACATACATACATACATACATACATACATACATACACACATACATACAGACGCCATCGACTTCAGCTTATACGATAAACTCACATGGGTATAACCAAATGTGAGCTAAAAACCAACAAAGTTTGTGTATGGGGATATTGCCATACTCCATCTAGCTCACTGTTTATCAAATTTAATCAAGAATAGAAGTCCCTGGCAAATGATGGGACAAGTACAGAATTATACCCAGCAAAAATGATTGTTGCATTTTTTCATCTGCAGTTTCAATAAAGTGGGAAATCTAATCATTGCAAGACAAAAAGCCACTCCTCGTCTTGATTTTTGTCATTAAAATTTTATAAGAAGTAGCATTAAAAGATTTTTCCTCAGGAATTTGTCAGAATAGTTGAAAGATTCTGTTGGGCTTTTCAAGATATAACATGATATTACACCTACACAAATGCCACATGGGGTCTGGTATTTGTCAAAACTGCTTGAATTTTCACAGCTATAGAAACTAGTTTGAAGAAGCATAATAAAATGAGTGAATCAATCCATGAACAAATTCAAAGAGACACTACATTGGAAATTTCGTGTTTGCTTATTATTTTTTGATGTAAAGTGCTGTTGATTTAGCAAATGTATGAAAATTACATGACAGTCAAAGGTCTGTTGTCTTTACACTTTATGTAGGTTTACATTTATACACCTGGTCAAAGCTAACATATTTTTTACAATCATAAAGGCATGGTCAGTCTAAACAGGTTCATTAACCCTTTGAGTGCCAAAGTCAATTTTTGTCAATTGTATAAAATATAACCAAGAAAATTTTCTTTTCAAATCCTGACAATTTTTCATTTTTTTCCAAAATTTTTTTTAAAAACTAGTTAATGGAGAGTACTGTCAATTTAGTCAAAAATTATAAAAAAGTACAGAAAAAAAATTACAAAAATAGGTAAAATGTTGCACTAGAATTTTGGTGGGAAAAATTACAGCACTCAAATGGTTAATGTCACCGAAGAAGGATCCTTTTCCCTTCAGACTGACTGTTCAACAGACCACTCTGAACACATTATGTTACAAAGAGCACTTCAAGTCACCTGATTTGCATACTGTATGTGGCCGATTCATCCTACAAGTCTTCTAACCTTCACATAGTTTAGATGAACCTTACCGATGATATGACACGAAAACACTGGTTTCAGTATGTTCTCATACACTGAGGATTTACATGCCAAGATTTTAATTTGGTACTGTCAATGTGCATGAAATCTGTACAGCTGTACTACCTATCTTACGTTGAATTTCATTGGACAACAACAGTCATCATTCCAGTGTATGGCCAATCATGATGTATATTATAATAACAGCATGATGACACATACCGGTTGAATCATGGTATCTGACTTAACATAGCATCTCAAGTATTTCTCTTTTTAGAAGACAATACATCTCACAATCCTTAGAATGCTGTTTGTGATTTTGGGAATTTTGTTTGAGAGACTGGAAACCACAGTACAGTGAACTTTTACACAGTTGCCCTCAACACTGATATGCTCTGTGCTGACATTATTGCAGGCAAGCTGACTGTAGGGAATTACTGGGCAGAATCACTATGCTCCTTGAACAGACTCAAATAATTATCAAGATATTGTATTTACAAGACAGCATAGTTATATCATGTTATCTACAACCTTTGGGAGAGTTCACATGACATCTAAGGCCTTGTTTCATTATTGAGAACTTACCTGACAGAATCAAATAAAGACTGGATGTATTGTATTTGCATTTCATAGACAGCTTTGTGATAACCAAGCTCTTCCTGCAAGGCATGTACCTGTGAAAAACATGGACAATAAAATCACAAACAGTAAACTGACAAAAATTGTACATGTCAGTGAGAATATTTCATTTCTTTACAAGCTATTAAAGAGATGATTGGGCACAATCTTTGTACCTGCAGTGGGAATTTTCAGATAGGGCAACTTCACATATAAGTCGCAGTGTATATAGTGTAATTGAGTGCTGTTTTCCTCAACTACTGACTGAGGTCGGCTGTTCCATTTTGGCAAAGTTAGTGACCTGTCCACAGAGTTTTATAATTTGGAGGTAAACGACTGCCAATTGCTCAAAATCCATTTTTAAAAATGATGCTAGAAGTTTGCATGGTCCAACACTTTTACTGTTGCAAAGACAAGGTCAAGGTCATTTTTTTTTCAGCAGAAACACAGTATCCAGATTTAATGATATGGCTTCCATAGAGATACATGTACATGAAATGACTTAAAACTAGTGAATTGACTTTTAGTTCATGTATATCACTTCAATTTATGTTGATCCAAGACTCACAATTGTGTTCACATTAACATACATACACAAGCAAAGTTGTACTAGTTTGAAATAATTGCATTTTTGATAAACATACAAAGTTCCAAAGAATTCCTGTCAGCGTATTTGGCAATAATACAGAGTTCATTCTCAAAATCTTTGTAGACCATAGATTTTCTTGGCCAAATCAACATTGCACCCATCATTCAGCTTAACATTAATGAAATTAAGAAAATTGATGGATGCTAAGACTATGACACAATCACCCAGACCATATAGTAATCAATAATCAATTACTTTTCAAAAACTTTACGGAACAATGATTGTAATTTTTCACTCAGAAGTCAAAATATTCACTGATTCAAGAGTTTTAATTTAGTAATAGCTTTATCTGCATTATTAACGAGCAGTGGCTACAGTTCCCGTTTTGTACCTTACACGTGTAAATATATGAACAAGAACAGCTAAAAATGAGTCTGTGTAATATTACAAGCAATGAATACACAGATAGACTATATGATACTGTATATTCATCCGTGCCAGGAAATTTAATATTGATCAGGTGAATCATAATATTTATTCTTAAACTCCATAGAAATGAACCATGTTCTTAAATGAATATTTTCTACATGGATGAGATCTTGCTGTATTGCTCTGAAATGTCCGAGATTCCTTTTTACCTTCAAAAAAGATCACTGACCTTGCGATTGTTGACTTCAATGCTGTAATTTACGGTTTTCAATAGAGCTTCAATGATGGCTTTGCCCTGTTCAGTGGTAAAGGAAATTTAATTCACATTCATCAATAACCATGGAAATGAATGTGAAACTATACACCTTATCCTGTCTCGTTGTTACCTGACACATGAGAATGGTTGCAATATTAGATTCTATACACGGCATATTCACATTTAATTACTGTATGAACAAAGGGAAGGACATTTTGATAACATTGTGTCTGTGACCCTGTTGTGCTTACAGGTATATGAAACATTATCACACAAACTTGAAAAGTATATTGATTTTTCAGTTTCACTTTTTTCATTTTTTTATCACTGGAATGCATAACTAATAGAATAGGCATTTTACTCCAGTCCACATATAAAAACATGTTGATACATCAGCTTTATAAAAATTTGATATGAAATGTAGTCTGTTGACTGTCTGTCATGTCTGCTTGTTTGTTTGTTTGGGTTTCATGTCATCAGCACTTGTGCTATTTCTTGTCTGTGCGCAGTACTTGTGGTATATGCATGTGGGTGTGTGACAAAGTCAAGAACTCTGTCAATTCAAAATGTAGCATTCTTGTTTTTTCAGCAAACCAAGGATCAAAGACATGAAGGAACATTCAGTCAATCCATAGAGGGCCAACTCTGCTGCACAGGCAGTAAAACAGATCATGGTTGTACCAATTTGTGGTGATCGAAAAAATATTATCGAGTATTTCTGATCTCCTTGAAAAGCCATTTACTTGGATATGTCTGATGAAAAAGACATTGTACAGGAATAACTTGTGACCTTAGAAGCCATGAAATGCCATAATATCAATGAGCAATGAGTGATATGACAAATATGACCCTGTATGCTATACTTTTAAATTTGTTGTTAGATCCCTGGTAGGTTAATGATGCTAGCCTCTACGGTAGAAGTCACTTGTATGTCATTGCTGATTCCATTCTACATGTAAAGCTGAACTGACTGTATGGATTGTTGATTACATTTACACTGTAGCAGCATGTTTCAAGATGCCAATCAAGATATGTGAACATATATGAACGTGTGACTGACCACTCAAATCATAAAAAACTTACAAAAATGATGCCAAAAGATGGTGACTCTTCTCTTGCAGTTTAAGACGCTATGCAAGAAGAAATGTCAAACTGTACATTTGCTTTGCATTTTGTTTCTATTTTTGCACTGTGTCATCCAAAATACACCAGTATTCAACTCATATAATATATTTTAATAGGCTGAACAGCATAAAATGTTACGACCCCTTTGCATGACCACCTGACAGCTGAAAATCCAACACTGATCAATCAATGTGCATTGTGTACATGCAGCTCCTTGGCAGCACGCAGTACTTGAGATTACCCATAATTCATTATGCTTTGTACACACTTACGTGTACTAGTATATTGCTTGATAGAAGCAGATACATTTCACTGTGTATAGACATTCACTGAAGCGTTTCATTAATTTTGGGAATATAGATTTAGGATTAATTTTTTTTTCTGAGTGCACATTTTGAATGATTCAGAAGTGGAAAATAATGATCGTTGTGGGATGAGATAGTATACATAATTTGATAAAAGCTTTATAAGTGGTTTTGTAGACAGTAGATATAGATTTGGTTGAACAGAAACGGAAGCTAGTAGCACCTGTTTTGCAAATACAAAGACCGATAACTTTAAATAAGTGTAAAAAGACAAATTTACATATTAGCTCCTCAAAATAAATGACCACCCAAGTTGTTATTTCAAGCTTGCAAAAAGTTCAACATCATCTATAAATCTTAATCATCATCTATCTTCATATTTGAATATTCGGCATATTTTGGAGAATATAATTTCATTTCAAAAATTACCTGATAACAAATGAAAATCATCTGATTGATAGCTACATTTACATTTACATGTAATAAAAAAGTTAGACTTCAAATATCCGTTGCTAAACATCAAGGAAACTTGAGGGTTATTGTAGCAGTGTGTGCATTTCATTACCAACTGCCTAGCTACATGCATATGTAGAAATTGTTTACAGTAATATGCGGGAATGCTGTGTTCTGACAAAATTCACCAGTAGAGTGCTTCTGACTCATCGTATTTATTCTCTTTCTTCAAAGTTGAAAACAGAAAGTATCCTGCAGGAGGCAGGATTGTGATACTACCGGTATGTCTGGCATAGCCAAACATTTCTAGCAATAGCCACTGTAGATGTAGACAGATTTTAAAAAGGACTTGTTGTAGCTGTAGACAGATTTGAAAAAGACTTGTTGAGTTGTTTTATCTGCATTGGACAGTGTTATTTTCACCGGCAACTTTTTCCTAATGATGAAACAAAGAGATCTCTGAACTGTCAAACTGAAAAAACAATCAGACCTGACAAATGCTTAAATAAAATACAGAAGTACCATCACTCATACACGATAACTAACCTGTTGTTGTTGACCTCTTGTAAAATTTGGAAGTGATTTCATGACTTTATCGACAGTCAGTTCACCGAGTACTGGCTTGTTCAGAAGGCCCTGCAGTAAATTAAATGAAAATCTGGTAATAAGACATTGGCATGCCCTTGCAGTTCTTCTTGCAATACAAAATTCTGGTTTCTATTCTACTCTTATACTCTTGTAAAATTCTTATTCTACATGTCAATTACACAGAACTACAACTTTTGGCAAATTATCTAGTATTACGTGTATTGTGTGCATATATACAGAAACACTTGAACATACAACAGCATTCAGGCAAACAGTCTAACGTTATTCACAAACTACAGTGAGTGCTGTATTTGACAAGCTGCAGATGAGTACAATGTATCAATCACTGAGTCTTGATAACCTTGTTTTTATACACATTACCGCTTTTACTGGCCAATTTTTATGTCATTCTAGGCTTATTTTGAAGTTTTGGGGACTGATGACACAATGTGAATTGAATGTGCATCTGCCAGAGTGATAAATTCATGTGCAGAACTACGCAGTTGACATCATGCTAGCTATAACTTTCTCTGTATGGACGGTACTTGCCAAATATACAACTGTTTTCAATTTGTTCAGTTTTGAAATAAGAAATTATTTTCACACAGTCTGCTTATGATTGTAATAATTTCAGGTATGACATGAATAGCTTATTAGAAAAGTCATTACAACTTACGCAAAGCACTATAACTTTCTTTGCTTACATCGGATGAATCAGTAGGTCAGAGGTCAAACATTCCCAGTGAGTTATTACCCATATTGGAACTCCCCATACTGTGCAAATACAATGTGTGGAAAGTGGGCTGATGTGTAGCGTCTCGGAAGCTGATATCCAATTTGGTGGCTGAATCTTACCGTTATAATAAAATAATACAAAAAGACTCCCAATCAGATATAACCTTCCGAGCACACTGCACATCAGCAGGGGCAAGTTATTGAATGCTTGAACCTAATAGGTTATGATAACAGGTGTTTAATAATTTTATGCATACCAACTCTCTAAGGTCATAGAATTCTGTCATTGTTCCGGTAATCGGTTACATGACATCAACCTCGAAATTTTTTTAACTTTGTGAAATTTCACCGAGTCTGGTCATATTGCTGGAAACAAATATCAAAGCATTTACAATCAGGCGTTCTAAAGATTTTCTGACCAACCTTTCCTACGTAAATGACATAAACAGTATTATCCTTCCTGGCTTGCCTATTTTCCTCAACATTGTGAAAAAATTGAAGTGAGTCTTATATAGGGACCTACAATCTAGTTTCATGGCATTCAGAAATGCACGGTTTTAGAAGAAGATTGAAGTTGATAGACAATGCCAGGCTCAGAGAAACAACGAGAGAAAATCATCAATTTTATAAGCTCTGACTTGATGACAGTAACACAAAATAGAGAAAATCTGTCATCTTGTAAATTTCTTCTGAAATGCTTGACCAGACTTGTTGCGTCACTGACATCTCAGAAATGTGTTGAGTGGGCAGTTAAACTCCTTATCAGCTCTAAATGTCAACTTCTTGGGGAATATTATTCAAAGCTTTAAAGCGACACCTGAATTCTCTTCTAGTGTCCTCCCATTTTTTAAGTATCCTCCCACACTGTCTGTGAAATCTATTGACGATAGTGAATGTTCAAGAACTGTGTTATGTTTTTCTCAATGAAGGAAAAACACTCCGACAAATTACCTTGGGCAAAAGTGACACATTCAATAGACCAGATGACAATTGAACCAACGCATCACATTCAAACATGGAGATAGCCTATCAAAACTTTATCACTACAAGTTTGATCTGTAGTCACGTGAGAACGCAGCGATGCATTTTATATGCCCCTGTCTTTGTGTCGGGGCATATAAAAGGCGATTGTGAAGCAGAACGGCTCGGAAAAAAGATGACATATTGTACATATTATTGATAAGAGAAGATATTCAGAGTTGTCAGAACTTATTACTGTTTAATGCCAGCATTTGATATGAACACTTTTTTTACGCTGAAATGAAAAAAATTGTGTTTGTTATACATTTCAGCTTCTTCTTTAGAAGTCAGTATCTTTAAAAATGAAATTTGTCTTTTGTACACATTTTCCAATGTATAAGTCCAACATTCCCTAAGGAAACAAAACTGTAGAATTTGATTGTCAAAGGATTGAAAAATGGGCAAAAGACAACCAAACTTTCATTTTAGAGTTCTCAAATTGTGCTGCAACATGCATATACACATACATACATATATATACATATACACACACAGACACACACACACACACATATATATATATATATATATATATATATATATATATATATATATATATATATATATATATATATATATATATATGTGTGTGTGTGTACAGACAGACAGACAGACATGTACATACAGATAGACAAGGATATTGCAAAAACTTACCCATGGTGCAGCTGGTATGAGAATTGATAAAGAGAGAAGGTCTTGACAACAGTCGCTAAGTGAATTGTTACAATGTTGCATTTGTTGATTCAAATGTTCTGTGATTGGTTCAATGCTGGCTGGCAGGGCTGGAGTGTACTCTAATGATTTTTTTAAATGATATAATTCCTGATGCAACTTGAAGAGTTTGGATTCTAATTTCGCCTGACGGAAGAAAATGAACATACTATATTGAAAACAGAATAACATGATGAGAATAAACTAAAAACATCATGCAAAGTCAATGTTGATTTCAATCACTCTGGTTTAGATCGTATATGTAGATTTGTACATATTATATCATTACCTGCGTGATCTTGACTACTGCTTACATCAATTTCGATCAAATTTGTCCATTGACTATCTGCACCTGTGTTTCTTTGAGAATCTGGTGTTTTGATCCTGTGACATGTGATTTTTAAAGGAGTACCTTGTTCATGTCGTGTGGAATTTGCCAAACATGTGTTCTAATGTGCACATTTTGGTATGGAGACATGGCAAATATGTCTTGCGGTTAGATCATACAACCCAGCTACCACAGATTTCATATGATGCAAAATAGTTGTCATATTAACATGCACTGCTAGAGAGCTGATGCAAAGAGAAAAACACATTCCCGAAATGCTTACACAATCTCAACGAGATCAATAATCTGTATGTTGGACGGATGCACAGCTTGATGTCCACACATGGCATGTGCAACTGCTGCACATGCTATGATGAGACGTGGAAATTCTGTCTCAGTGAAGAACCCAGCATACTTAACCTTTTCACCTCATTTTACCATTAAGGTAGTACATGCCTTCAAAGTGACACATTTACACTTTTGCTAAAGTCATGGAATCGTGAAATTGTTCTTTTTAAAAAAATAAAGATTAAAAATCACAATTCGCCAAGCAAATTTGGCATTGCAGAAACAAATTACCACAAGTTTAACCAATATACATGTATTTGAAATTCAAAATGGCTGCTACCCCTTAAATAAAGAGTTAAATTTTCGTTTTTCAAAAACACCAAGAACTTCATTTACGGCACCAGCTTCAAATTGAATTGATACAAGCATCATACCAGAAAATCATTTAAAAGTTTGAGAGTCCGAATATCTGTCCCTATTAAAAGCACATCTATCTTAATAGATCCACCTACTTTGTGGAAAATAACGGAGATACGCAAAATTAAGTGGTGAAGAGTTTGATGATATTGATGAGAGCACTGCTCTCTTTTAACTGTTATAGCAATAATTTAAGTATTGCTGTAAATAAAATCGATCTACCACAACAGACAACCTGTTCTCTCATGAGAAATTGCACGCAATATCTGACACATCTACCAGCATCCGCACATTTCCTCTCTTAATTTTAATGTCATCTGATCAAAAGTAAAAGCTGCCTATGAAGACCAATCAAAGTGTCCTCGTTCAACGCAGCTGTTCTGAGACACGCACCACAGGTGATCTTCCATTCAATTTCCTGTATTAAGCTCGGAAAAAAGAAACCATTATTATTGGACAGGTGCCTCTATGAGTGAGCTTTCAATACTGGAAGGCTTTCACCGAGTCTTTTTAATGTGGATGGTGAACTTTGACCTCAGAAATTCTATATGGTGGAGACATACAGCATGAAACTTACCACTTGCTTCAAGTTGATATGGTTCATAGATCCAGAACACACATCCAATACTGTCACAGTTTCATCAGGTTTTTCTTTGATGAATGGATTGGTAAATAACAAAGGCCTAGCATAATTAGCATTATTATGACCCTGTATAATAGTGAAGGATAAAAAAACATAAGTAAAAAAATTAAAAGTATATCTATCATAGCTGAGTTCGTTATAATATTTGTTTCTCAACTGTGCAAATAATCCATACTGTTTACATGAAACAAATATTGCTATGAATTATTAAAACACTGTGGGCAACTTATGCTCACTATTTAAAAATGTATGAAGGGCTGACTGATTATTCAGTGCAAATATGTAAATTAAATATGCACATGGAACAAAGCCACTGTTGATGTATATAAGGTTTTATGAGGCTTCTGATGGCATTTTGAAAATGTTAAAGTGTACATGCACATGAATAATACACCAGACTTCAATTCATCATGTCATTTTTGCGATGAAATGTTTGTTTCAAATGAGTTGCTAGGCTATAGGTCAGCACTAGGGGTATGTGTATTTTTTTATTGAAAAAATAGTGAGTACATGAGAGTAAACTGCACAGACATTGTAAATGCACGTCAAGTGGTACAAAACCATCATAAAACCATCAGTGTCAGTGTTCACTCATTTTATACTTCTCATTGTGCATATACACATACCCAGAGTTCTCCATAGCTTAGAAAAAAACATAGGGTAGGCCAATTTACCGGTACATAACGATGCAAAATTTGCACATCTTTTGTACATGTAGTTGTGAATATGTATCTGTTTTGCATGATTATTCACATATAACTAGATCACTCAAAAAAAAAAATGGGATGGCCCACCCCAAAAATTCCTTGTGGAGATCACTGCATACACACACCGGTACACATACAGTAATGTATGCATTTTCAAGTCAAACTCACAAAGGGCAATGAAACGTCCAACTACAACAGTACAGTATCTCCATCTATGTGGTTGAAGGATTTCTACACTTGTAAAAAATGCTTTGGAATATTCAACACATGTTCTGCTAATTATTACACATCAACAACAAGCATGAACAATGGTCACACATACTATATACCATTTACCAAAATGATGCACTCGTACAATGCTATGGAGTTTTATTTCACGCCATACAATGTGGATAGGTTCCTTGCTAGCAATCGAGTAAAAATCTCCAATTTTAAAGCTTTCATCATATCTGTTTAGATATCACACATGTCATTGGAACTCGATTGCCTTTTTCATACGCTCTGATGCTAGCATAATCCAACACAACACACTAATTATGAGCATACCTCAATGTTTCTGTAGAGTTTATTTCTTGATGACTCTAGATTTCCAATGAGACTTGTCAGTTGTGATCTTTCAATAGACACTGTAGGTCCCTTTATTTCACTTGCTAGCAGTGCTCTGATAATAAGAGAGAAAAGTAACATTTATACTTGGAAAATCAAATTCCACACACCTAACTGGGCACACAGTCCGTGTAGCCGAAAATGAGATGCAAATGATATGCGGTAAAGGTCTCCTCGACTAACTTTCAGCTGGTTGCTCACTTTCTACTATTTTTATAGTATTTTATACAAAGGCACAGACTTATTCTACCTTCAACTTAAAACTGATAGTGATTTTGTAGCTCATTCTTTACTATTTTTCATAGTTTTTGGTAGCCGGTAACAGACACTTCGTGTTCATGTCGGCTACATGGACGATCTGCCCATAACTGATATCTATCATTTTCACTGGAATGATTATAACTGTTATTGATAGTTTTTTTAAAACTGATCCTGGATACATCCATAGTTTTCAGAACCAATGTTTAAACAGTTATCTAGAGAAAGGAGCAGAGTCAAATGTTTTCAAAAGCTGGTGTAAGATTTTGTAAATGCATAGATCATGGTAAGATAGATATATCTGCTGTAAGGACAGATTTGTATTTTAATAAAATGACAATTGCTGTCACTTCTGACAACTATTTTCTGGTTTCTCTAGTAATGTAGCTTTGTGAATAATAAATCAGAACTGAGATGCAGTTTGATGCTTGCTTGTCTAAATCCTGTTAAAAACCTGCTTTGATATATTAAAAAAATATCATCAGCATGTATCGATTGAACATACATTCCTACCACCAGAATCATAGCAAAATTTCAATCTACGGTGTGTACACTGTTCTGGTATCAAATATGTTGTGCGGCGAACAGCTGCTTACATGTATGTTGGAAAAGAGTGACAGGCTAGTAGCATTGCTTTGAGTTAACATCACAATATGTGCAGTACTTTATACAGAAAGCAAAACATATCAGTTGCACCACAAGAGGGCGCTAGAAGGAAGCACAGCGCTGGCAGTTCACACAACTACTGTATCAGTACATCGAAACACAGGGCGACACTATGATTGTTTATAACAGTTGAAATCCTTGTCAGCTTTTCTCAAGCCCTGACACTAATCATACTATTAGTTTCTAAGTACAACTTGATTGAAGGTTTCTATGGTGTAGATGGATAAGCAGTATTTCATATTTTTCAAATTTCAAGAGATGAGAATTCTCTAACTCATACTCATTTTCCTTTAAACATACTCTGTAATAATGCCAGGGAAAACACATACAAATTTGAGAATCAGAACCACTTCTGATTGAGGGAAAGTGATAAATGGAATATTAGGTTGTTGCTGCTGGAAAGTGAGTGTGAGGCTGTACGTTAGTGGAAAATTTTGTTGCATTTCACAGTGTCTGTCATTATTAGTGTCTGTATGTTCATCTCTATGTCAATGTCGGGATTTGGTATTTTCCAAGTACTCTAATTTCATCATTTCTCTGAAAGCTAGAAAGGCTGTCCAGTGAAATACATTAATTACAATTTGTTGAGACTTTGAAAGCTGCCGTGACTGTCTCAGGTCACATCTGTAACTCACCTGTGTTGGTCTACCGTTGCGGATATTGCATTTTCAACTTCCAACAACACCTTGCTCCTTGAACTTATTGCTTCAGACTGAAGTATCACCTGTTGGAGACAAATCAGCAAATTGTTCATTCATCATCCAGTCCCCTTCTCCCAAAAAAGAAGAAAAAGTGGAAAAGGCTACCTTGAAAGGTAACACTAAACATTTTTAAACTAGTACAATAATGATGGAACATTGGTTTTTGATCTCTAAATTTCTTTAGTATCCTGAAAAAAGCACAGAATGATGATTGATTAATGCCAAGACAACTGAAAGCGAATCAGCTAGCGATTGTTAATGAACTGATGGCTGAGCCTTATGTTATGAAAATCATGATGGTGTTGACCAATCACACTGCAAGACTAAAAATTGCATGATGGGTAATCATGGTAATTTCCACTGACAGCTGTTTTATATCGTTTCACACCCATTTTCCTGTTTAGATGTCCGTCTTTGTCATTGCCACGTTGCTGATGAAAAGGTTGTAAGTGTTACACTACACGCAGTGAACAGTCAGAGAACTCTGATAGAGGGATGCTATGGTTTCTGATACTTAAAGACCAACAGTACACCACCAGTTTTTTTTCCATGTTAAAATTTAGGCTTGCAGTCCAATTCAAATGAATATGCCACTCAGCATTACAATCAACAAATAGTAAAAAAAATACAAAGTAAACAAAACAGGGAAAACTAGATAAATGTTAAAAAATATACTTATGTAACTACTACACTGTAAAACCTGTTATATTTTTCATTAGAAATTTTCTATCTCTGAACAGAACTCAAGGTCAACATTCAACAACATGGAGGCAGAATTGGATATGAGGCAATTATCTGGCATTGAAAACCAAACTTGAGAAAAGATTTGATCACAAATCTTGCACTCAGAGATCAAATCAGATAGTATATCTGCCTGGAGTAAAGATTTGTGTATGCTCCAGTCATTACATCTAGAAAGACTCCTTTTAGTTTAAAAGCAAATTCATGAAAATAATAGCAAAGGTTGCTGCTAATGAGACTTTACATGAATTTTTGAAAAGTTTAGTATCTTTCACAACAGGAGACAAATGAAAATAATGAATGACACAGATGAAGCAGAAATCTTGGACTTGGTCACAATATTCTGATGTTCATCTCTCATCTTACCTGTCTCTCTAGTTGTACAAGCTGAGCTTTCAAAAGTTGAACTCTTCTTTCTTCAAACTTTTCTTGTTTACCATCACTGACCAACTGACTATACAGAGATCTGTCAACAATTATGAAAACATGAAGGCAACACATTTTTTACAGTTTGTAATGGAAGAGAGAGTGCTATATACAGCTAGCTTTACAATAGCAATCTTTTGATTGACATTGCAGTGATCCTAATACTTGTCTGCAGGCAACTTTTGCCATTGTTTTTCTATTATCTACCTTTATTATGAAAATGTTAAAGAAAATTATATTAGTTTACTTTAATAACAAAAAGAAACATAAATACAGAGATTGTTTATCAACATCCTTAGTATATAATTATAATCACACCACTGCACTGTGATTTGCAGTTTTCAGATATTTTTCATACGAAATTTACTTATAATCTCTGAACAGAAACTCAAGGTCAACATTTAACACCATGGAGGCAGAATTTGATGTGAGGCAATTATCTGGCATTGAACATCTTGCCCTTTGATGTGATAGTATGGAACCCAAACTTGAGAAAAGATTGGATCATAAATCTTGCCCTCAGAGATCAAATCAGACAGTAAATCTGCCAGGAGTACACTTTGTGAAATTCAATGTCATGCTCTTGAGGAATCTTATGAATATTCATTTATACAATTTCTTTCACTCTTCTTATTTTTTTTCAGAATTCATTTCATGAAGTGGTACTGTCTTTATGAACTTGTTTGAGAACAGAGGTTTCATGATTCAGATTCTTTTTGATAAAAGCAGTTCTTTAACTGATACAAAATTTTCACATTCTCATTGCAATTTAAACCATTTACAGTTGTAGAAAAAACATGAAGTCATAACTGTCTGCCGTGAATGACAAACATTTCTTGGTAACTCATTCATGAGTGAGACAGACTCAAAAATTGTCAATATTTCCAATAATGCCATTCATGGAATATTCATGAAAGCAATGAACATCCTAGGTCACCCGCGTCTTGTGAATAAATTAATAAATTAAAGCAGATATTTGCAATTTCTGTCATTGTGATGCTGCTTACAAAATGTTTGTATAAATTATTCACATGTAGGATATGAATCACCAATAACCAGTCATCAAGGGCTCTATACCTCTGTCCAGACACTCAAGACCCATGGTGTACTCTTTTTGCAATATGAATTTCTTTCTTTTCATTGTGACCTGAAGAAATTTGGCTGTATTACCCTACTTCGATCAAAATTGCTAATACGGGATTGACGAAGAACCACAGTTCCTTTGGTATAGGGACTGTGGTTCAGTGGAAGGACTAAGCGGAGGGACTTTGGTTCAGTGGAGGGACTGTGGTTGAGTGGAGGGATGTTCGTTGATAATATTTTACCTGAGTTGTTCAACTTCCTGTTTCAATTCTTCATTTTCCGACGTCAACATCTATAAACAATTAAAACAAATATTGCAGGTATTTCAGGGACTTTTTCTTCTTATCTCTAGTCAAAAGATTTTGGAGTCAAGACATGACATGTCTACACAGAATACTGCTGTAAATGTTACTGATATTCACTGTTTCATATGACACTTTTAAGTATTCCAACTCTTGAAGTGAATTGGTGAATTTGTTGACGTTTCCTGGAGTCTGCCCTTGCCTATACCAATATATGTAATATTTACAATTATATCTATTCAGTGGTGCATCAAATTGGCACAGAGAAAACATTGCCAATGACACTTTAACAGTTTAGTCATTTCAATATCAGTGCAAAGTAATTGCGTCAGCACAAGTTTTGCTGTAGCTAATCTAATCAAGATATATGACAGATATTTCCGACCAGTTCACACTTCAAGCTGCCAATCAGCTTCTTTGATTGTATTAATGGTAATTGGTTACCTAAAGCAAAAGTTATCTTGCAACTAATTATCAAAGATACATGATCTACATTTACAATGCTTTCTGCAGTCAATTAATTGACGTCATATGACAAATTAGCATCACAAGTCATGTAGAATTTCAATTCGATTTCACCTTGGTAGAATTACTATGAGACAAATATGGATTTTAACGTATTGAAATCTTGTGGCAATATGATATCTGTACTTGCACCAAGACATACTAACTTGAAAAGGGTACTGTGATACATCCTACCTTATATTATACCAGTATTGATGGCACAAATACCTTGATCTGATTGGTCAATATGTGAAAATAACCGCACTATATTTGCAATATAGCCCAGTTAATAGAACAGGCGCAAGCTCTCAACTAGAGAAAACTCCCTTTATGGATGTTTTTAGCTAAAATTTTAATTTACTATTATGATATAATACTAGTAGCTATCACCTTAGCAACCGATATACCACCTAATTTTGACCAGTTCACTCCATATATGCACTCGCTATCGCTTGTGCAAAGATGTCGTGAACTGGTAAAAATCTTGTGGTATACCATCGCTGGTTGTAGTTCATTGCTTAAACATCTAGCAGAGTATTAAGGACACAACAGTACCTGTTGACAATGCATACATAGCATAATTTCCATAGCATGGAGGGGCAGGTATTTTATGGAATATAGATACATATAAAGCTCTATTGACAGACAGACATTGCCTCGGTGTAATACAGAATATTTACACATTGCAGATTTTATTTTGCAGGGTAATGCATGCTATTGTGTGAATATTGAGTTATAGGTTTGCTGAAAAAAATATTTCGGTGAAATTTCACTTAGCCACTGAAAGTTTGAGAAGTATTCAGATAGGATGTTTGAGTTTTTGTTAGTTGCTTTGAAACTGATCAGGCTGACTGCATCGTTAATTAAGCAACAGCTTCGATTTAATTACCTGCATTTTATTAATTTCAGCTTGTTTGCTTGCTGAGGTACTTCTGTCCTGAAAAGGCTGTTTCAGATCTGATGGTCCGAGTGTTTCATCGAAGCCCATTGTGATTCTTGAGGACGGATTGTTCTGGAATTGAAGAGCAAATAATTTTGCGATTTTCAAAGATTGGGTTGGGTTATAGACATTTACATGTAATACTGTGGCATTATTACACAAACGCTGCCTATGCCTGTCTGTGCTGTGGCCAAGAGTGGCGTATGTCAACCATGAAGGTGTAAAAGGCGTCACAGTCATCTCCAGAATAATGCAACTTATGCTGCTATATTGAATAACTTGATCCATGAAGGTAATACTGCTAAGTTAATAGTGTCATAAATATGGTTATCATAGTGTACGGCATAATGGCAGGTTTAGGGGGCACTTTCAAGTCATGAATTTGGAGAAATGAGTGAGTTCTTTTGACGCAATCCAAGATTTGAATTCACATAGCAATGCAGTAATTTTAGATAAAACGGTGCAGCATTCACTGTCTTCTGGTAATAATAATCTTGATAATGATAATGACATTGACAATGATGATGATCATGATGGCAACAAGGGGCGACAGTAATGCAGTTGGAATTATATTAGCATAATACAGCATGGATCTCAACAACTTTTTTTAATTCATACGAGTAACACGTTCTTTTGACGAAGGCTTTATTGGGTTTAAAACACCTGGCAAATCATGAGTGCTGTCACACTATACTATAAAGAACGATAATCCCATGACAGGTCACGGAGGAAGTCTCCTGTCGACCTCTATGGTCGAGGTCAACCATAACGGTACCTGTTGCTCTACGACGGATAATTAATACCTGTACCAGTTAGACAGCGTGAAACGGAGCGTACGACATTCACAGGGCACAGTCGCTAGTCGCTTGTGGTTCGATAGACGGCGAAGGCCGCCGTGTATCAAACAACAAGTGACTAGTATTACACAGTGGCAACTGACTGACAATAGTACATTTTGAAACACTAGGAATGACACTGACAGTGACAAAAGTTACACGAAACCCACCACAGACAGTGCATGGACACACAGCATCCCACAGCATACCTTTCTGATTTTTCCGGAAGGATTTATTTTGCTCTTCCTACTATCCATACTAATTCCACTTCTTCTGTTCAGCTCTGGACGGGTTGCTGTGATAAGTCTCTTTGATTTGTGCACGCCACGACGTGTCTCTTCGATGGGCAGAAATGTCCAAAATAGATTTACACACATATCTTTCAAACGACCAGCTGATACAAAGTGCGGCCTCTATGTTAGATTTTGTCAACTACTTTTGTCTTCGTCCAAATGCATTGCACAAAGTGCGCCCTCTATTCAGGTTTGACATTTTCGTTCTTTTTTGTCATTATTAAACGTAAGCGGCGCCCTTCAAAGTGCGCCCTCTAATAGCGAATTCTTATATTTTTTCTTCTTTACTTGCTCAAGAAGCAGAAGGTGCCTTCACATTTCTCACGATGCATACATGTCCGGGACAGGCAATGAAAACCAATATTACAATACTACAAATTAAATTAATAAGTTCGCCCTTAAGGTAGTATGCACCTCGAAAGTGAAAGAACTTTTGCCCTAACTTTCCTCAAGGTATCTTTCAACCATTCTCTTTCCAAATCAATAATAAAAATAGGGGATCACCGTGCAAATTTTGGTACTAGAGAAACAAATTACCCAAGATTTACTGATATTAGAAATTCAAAATGGCCGCCATCTCTGTGTTAACTCTATGGAGAAAAATAATTTCGAATTTCGAAAAACTAAGCCGGTAAAAAGTTTTCTTTCACCAAGAGCTTTACTATAATACATATGTATTTTCAGTCTTGTTTATATATGCCCGACAGACGAAGTTGAGCCATCCACATTTCTTATACGTACGAACTTTTTTTGGTGGATTATCAAATAAATCAAAGCGCGTCCTCTATACGGAATTTGAATTTGCTTTCTTTTTTATCTATGTCCGACGCTAGAGGCGCCCTTCAAATTTCAAAAGTCTTTCCAGTCAGGAGTTCTGCTGCGTACATGTGTGTGATCATGGAGGTAGCAGAGATACCTCCATGGTGGTGTGACGGATCCAGCAGGCACCAACCTGAATCAAAGTGCACTCTCTGTAAAATTACAGATTTGTATTTTTATTCTTCTTTGTTTACGTTCGACTGTTTGATGCCAAAAAGAGTCAATTGGGGGTTGGTTAAAGCTCCACTAGCTGTATCTTTTAGCATTATTTTTATGAAATCAAAATCACTGTTAAAATTGTCATAGTTACTGTTAAAATATGAATTTACTTGTCAAAGGATTCACAAAGGAACGGTTTCCAAATGCAGTAAAGGCCCATATCCCTCCAGAGGGTAGAATTCAGAGAAAACCAGGAGAGAATTATTAGGAAGGTCAAATTTCAAGAGTTACAGCTAGTTGGGCTTTAAATATGTTACTACTGCATTTTCTTTGTCGAATTTTCAGTCTTCCGAATCTCTGCTATGTTTTCTTTAGGAGGACTTACAGATCATAAAATCTAATGGAAAATCAGAATTAGTTGGTATTGTTTCATTTGGACAATCCTTCAATGACATGGAGAAAATTATGAAAGGGATTCATGGATGTTAGGATCACAGTACCGTCACTCATTTTTACTGACTTTCATCATTGCAGCATTTAGATTTTTCTAAATTCTAGTTTACAGTTTATGTTAAAAGTAAAAGGCCACTCAGTGTTTCAGCAAGCTTTTAGTAGCATAACACCACAGGGAACTCTGGCCCCTTGTTTGTTTGTTTGTGCTAATTAATTCATGTCAATTCAGAATTTATTTACTACATACGATTATTTCTGTATACCAGAAAGAACAATAGAGTTGTATTTGTGTTCATATTTGTCAATAAAGAGCAGTGTTTGTTTGTTTGTTTACAAATATAGTCAATTAATGATGCTTTAATGAGTTTCTAATACAATCCCACATATAAAATAAAGCATAGCCCGCCTTTGCCATGAGGAGTAAGCACTTATGTGTGTCCAACATTCTCTGAATATTCACCCTTTCTAACTCGTGTGTTATCTAGAAGTACTTTGTGAAATCCACTTTTTCATAAATGACTGAGGTCAATCCTAGGGTCAAGTATATCAAGTAATCCATCAAGAACTTTTGAAGAAGATGGTTTTTTGACCAAAAATGTGAAAAATTGCCCCCAAAATACAAATATGAAAATTTCACCACAATTTGAACAAATCTGACAGAGGCCAACCCAAGGATCATACCAAGTGTTGAAGCAATGGGACGCGCAGTTTCAGAGATTTTTTTGACCAAAAACGGGAAAATTTATGCCCCCAAAATACAACTATAAAAGTTTCAACACAATTTGAACAAATCTAAAGTTGCCTTAAAAAGCCTGCTTATCATGTTTTGACCAAATCTGGCATGTGGTAACAGTTTTAGTAATTTGCAGGATTTTCCCTTTTTTTACCACATTTGCTTATTTTTGATATTGACATGTTCATTTGAACAAAATCATATCACCCCTGGGTCCACATGTACACCAAACACTGTAAGATGGTAGGTGCTGCGATTTCAGAGTTTTGATGTGGATGGACATACATCTAGATGCTGCCAACTTACCATATAAGCTCTCTTTGGTATATATACCAAATGTGAGCTAAAAAGTGCACAACCTTAAACTTGTTACGCTTCATGACCGAACTGTACATATCCTGGACTCTTCTCTTCAGCCTTTCCCTGATGCAAATCATCAAAGTCCATACATGTTTTTGCAAACTATTGAGATTGCTTCAAATTGGTAATTTTACAAATTAATGAAGTATTGCAGGCTCATGAAGTCATTTTCATATGGTAGAACTTGTTACAGTCTTACAGATGTCTTGTTTTTAAAGGGATGTTTAAGAAAAACATGACCAGAGTTTCAATATTTGAATTGCCTTCATCTTGTCCAAATTTCCCTGGACGGACATTCTTACAGAGTGGTCATGTCAGCACCACTAATTAGCATAAACTGATACACAATATCATGTCATTCATCGGTCTGTCAGAATCTTGAAAGAGAGTGACTCTCACTTCTTTTGAGTATTTTAAATTCCACTATAAGAACTTTCAAGGACTTTTTTAAGCAATTTTCAGGTATGACTTTTACTATATTTCATTCCTAGATATCGTGATGGATTATGTTTCTTGATCTCAGTAAATTGTGGGTGGATTATCAATTTTTCCAGGACTCAATTTCCAGGAAACTAAAATTCACATGACTTTTCTGGTGTGTACCAACTCTGTGCCATGCATACACAGTGTTTACCCAATGCTTGATACAGGTTTTAGAATAAGCTGTGAGGTCATGATCATCCAAAGCATCATCTCCCATTTCAGTCAAGTAGCAGCCGTACAGCAAAGTGACACGCATGCATTCTACACACATGCACTGGAAGAGATACGACTTCTTTTCATTACCATTCTGTTTGAATACATCTTGTTTATTCACACATACATAGGACTGCATGTTAGCAGTGGTATACAGGCAAGGCTGAGACTGAAGGGCAAATATCAACATACATACATTTAGTATTTACACAACTTTGGTAATTCTCCAATGCATGGTAAAAAGAGAGCTAACTCTATAAACTGTTGAGAAGTCTGGCAGTGTTTTTTCCAATTTTGAAACTTTCCAGTCTTGTTTTCTCCTGTTGCGGATGACTGGTGGGTCTTAAGACTTTCTGAAAGCTGAGAATATCTCAGACCTGTAACTTGACATCCTCAATTATCAGTTCATGATTCAAAAAGTAGCTTTCAACATAAAATTAAGACCCTTGCACATCTTGTAGTTTAGCTACTGCAGTTTTGAGAAAAATCTTACCAAAATGTGAAATCTCACAGAATAAATGAAAAAATCCACTCTCGTGATGACACAACATCAAATGTTGTTTCTTGTGTATTAAAAGGACAACAGCATTTCCTTGGAGAAGGCGTCATATTGTTGTACATTCATTGGTTGCTGAGAGACTGGTTCAAAGAATAGCTAAGATGCAAAATATCAACTTCATGTAGTATGGGGAAAAAAACAACACTTCTTAAAATATAAGCACAATGTTAATTCAAGAAAAACCCTTACATTTGAGTATTTTTCTTTAGGTGTGTAAGAATTGAGAAAATAAAAATTTGTAAAGCTGCTTGGTTTTGTTACGTTGTTGTGACTTTTTAAAACTGGCTATAGTTGCATAGTAGTGCAAAGCGTTCTGGGGAAACAGATATTTCAATACTCTGTATGTCTGTTTACAAAGACATCATGAATTTGTTTAAAGTCACAAAACCGTGAAAAGTGAAATGCACACAAGTGACCAGTCATAATTGTTTCAAGTTGTATTACTTTGGTATCCCACTCAGATTGCTCTTCAGCTACTTGGTAAATTTGCCTCCATCCAGTCAATTTGGAACTACAAAACATCTTGTCTCGGTTACCCAGACTGCTCTGTGGGGCTCTCATCCAGCCGCACCGACAGAGTCTATGGAAATCCCATTTAAAAATCTCCGAGCAAGATAGCGCGATATGGACAAGAGCGATGCATCCTGGGAGGAGCTGATCTATGGTGTAATTACTATGTTTTGAGGCAAAGTCATGGAAAACACAGCTTCCAGGTTATGTTGAAGTGGTTTTGAAATCCCCCTCAATAATGACTGTGAACTACAACTTTTTATCTCTGATCAGATTATGGACGAGTACAATACAACAGATCCAGGATATAAAGGTCACAGTTCACACTCTTTAATAAGGTGGGACTTTGAAAGCCACTTCAACATAACCATGAACATGTTGAAGCTATATTTTCTGTGCTTTGTCCCGAAACATAATCTCATCAAATGCATTGCTCTCGTCTGTATTATGCCATTTTAAGTGGGATCTCCCCGGACTGTGTTGGGGCAGCCAAAGAGAGCCCCACAGAGCAGAGGGTAGCCAAGACTACAAAACTTCAAATACAATAATACTTGTAACCTGCTAATAGCAAGTCACATGCACAACTTTTTGAACTCTGGGCAAACCGATCATCACAAACAAAACAGTGATTTACCAGCATTTGTTTGTTCTCAAACCGATACATCTGAGGGTAACACAAAGTAAAACAAGAGATTGGCAATCCATGTGCTTCCTCTGTGTAGAAAGGGACCACCACTGACTCTGAGCAATACATTGAGAAAACATGACTGGTAGGATATGGTGAAAGTCTGTACACACACAGTGGTGTTGAACACATCGATAATATGGAGCTATCTGTGATACACAGACCACAGTGATCTGGGGTTCTACAGAAAGCAACAAATAAAGAGTTCTTTATGCCATTACCTAATTTACCAAAGTCATAATCACTGTGCCAGTTTCTAATACAATGCACACAGGGAAAAAAATAAAGAAAAGTTTTTTTGTCAACCTTGCCTGTTGTTTGTCTGTATAACAGTCGCACCATTCATAAGGATTCTTTGAAATGACCAAAATGATTTTTTTTTTATTCACACAAAAACATTAAAACTGGTATTTATTTATTTTTATACTTCTCAAAAAAAAAATCAAAACAAAAGGAGAAGATACAGTACAGAAATAAAGATTTTGAACATGTTCATAAAAGAGTAGATGTAATTCAGTGATTCTCTGCAATTTTGAAAGGCAGTATTGCACTGTCAGCCATCGGAAAAGTCTAAATCAACAGATCATTAAGGGGGGAGGGAGGGAGGGATGAAGAGGGCCACACCGATTCTACACGGACCTGCATGTATGAATCTCACAGGACAACCTACAGCATTTATTGCTTAGTGGTTTAAGTAATTCACAATCTCTTTATACGGTCAGAATGTTTTAAATGCAAAAATAAAAATCATATCACAGTATACGCAGACTTTTCTATCATGTATGTATCTGTGTGTGTGTGTGTGTGTGTGTGTGTCTGCCTGTATGTATGTGCTCATCTGTGTGTATAAAGGGTGTAATTTTGGAAGACTGTCATGACTGCCTGAACACCAGCACTACTCACTCACGCACTGTCTAACACCTGAGACTAAAGAGAGACTTTGGTGATGACGGGAATGGTAACACTACAAAACAACTTCACTATAAAACTTGACGGGCACACATGATCAAAGATACAAAAAAAATCTTTACAAATGCAATCAGCACATGACCAGACAGATCTACTAATCTAAATTTGTCAATAACATATTGAATTTACGACTATTAATTCTACATACTACACAAAGAAATATTTCCTTGCATGTCCCATTTTTAAAATATTTTTTTTGTGAGTTTTTTTTCTTTTTTTTTTCTGAAGTCCCCCTTTTTATTTCAATGAATGCATTAGGCAGAATTAACGAAATGTCAAATATCAAGTTATTCCTTTCTATGCCATAGATAATAATTCAAGCAGTCACACAGGAGTTGACCTGTTTTAAAAAAGTCCCATAAGAAAAACGAATTTTCCCTTGAAGTCTTGAGAGCAGGTCTGCTGTGTATGATATCATTGCTACTCCTTGGAGTCTCACCATTTGCACATTGAGAACTTTTCCAGTTGGACAAGGCAGTTTAATTCTGTGTTTGACGCTAGCCTTTCTCACACTAGCCCCTCGCTGGCTACACACTAGTGCAGTCTGGCTCATCACAAGCCAGCCTAGCCAGCTCAGTGAAATACTGACAGACACCTATCTTTACATCCATAAATTTTTGAGATAAAGTAGGTGGATGCTGTCGCGGAGAGGGAAGCTGCCACTGATAGGAACATCTACACTACCCTGCGTCTGATTACAGCACAGTACCAGACATATTACATAATCTTTTGTTTTTTTGAACGGCCATTGTCTGCATGAAATTTCTGCAATGTCCCAGGGTACCGGAATTCATTCAGCATATTGTGGGCCCTGGATAAATTATCCAGGTAAGTCCACTGAATTTGTCTGCTAGCTTTTACTCTTATCCAACCTGAATGATCGCCTCTTCTGAAATAAACTGATCAATTGCACCACACTATAAATACTACTGCTTCTATTGATTGGAGCTGAAACAGTCTTCATAGTATAACAACTCAGGCCTCTGGCATTTCTCATCCTTTGACTCCTTTTCCCTGTCTATGGATCCATCTATCCTATTGAAAATTATGGAAGTGATCCAAAGTAGGGTGGCGAAAAGCTTAAACAACTATTTCTCTTTTCTCTGGTAAATATAAATCATATACGATATAATGCATCCTTCGTTACTTTTGGGGAGTGCTTTACTGGTGAATTTCTCATTTTGATCTCTCTTTGGAATTGACATCTTGCTTTTTTCTTATGAGCTCTACACAGAAATGGTGAACTTTCATGTTGGCTTGTACAGACAGCACTAACACTTGGAAGCAAAACAATGACTGATGAAATCTACCGATGGTAAGGGGAGAAGGGAAAGGCATGCTTGTTTCAATTACACTGTGACTGATTAAGTCTACAGTCCTACAACTTGAAACTGTACATGAAAATCACCTGGGCAAAACACGATGCTCTCTGTTTTACACCAACACGTTCCATTTCACAACATTTCACATGAGGTCATACAACATGATACAACCCTTTAGGTAGTGCATACAGTTTTCATAAGGAATGAGAAAGGAAAAAAAGAAACTGACGAAAAAATTGAAAAAACCTGAGCTCTGAATTCTACTGTAATCACAGATGCACAATCTATTACAATCACTTCTGAAAAAAGATACAAAACTACCAAAAAACATTCACTTTGAAAGTCCAATCTCACAAAACTTGCTTGTACATGATAAATATCGTCCACGCAAGACATATTCGTCCAGCAATACTGTAACAAGTATTGACATTAACAGAGTATGCACTCCACAATTCCTGTGCCGATACTCCTGAACCTGGGCAACTGCTACAAACACAATACTTTCACATGGGCTGATTACCACTGATGAACAGTGTATGATAGTGTATCCTTCCTATGGTGGATAACACATGTAAATCATCAATCCTACTGTGGGTTATCTATTTGGGTATTGAATACGGTACCATTGCTTTGTTAAGCTGTCGGCTATTGTAACTTTCTATTGGTTCAACACTGTTATTGAGGTTAAAACGTGTTAAGAGTGTATATAAACTAGCTATGCTATCATTGGGTGACAGTTCATGGTAAGCACTGCCATTGGGTTATACTGTCAGTGTGTTTGTGAAGAGAGTATTTTCACTGCTTGTATTGCCACTCAGTTATAAATTATATCCTTTGATTGACTCGGTCACTGGATTACTATATATCAGCCAGCCTGTCTTTCAATATTTATGTTATCTGTCATTGAGTTCAATGTCAAATAACTCTCACTGGGCTATGTATATGGTCAGTGAATGCAAAGAGTACCTCCTTTCAGGTTGTTCACTGATTGGTGAGTTTGCTTTTACAGTCGACTTATAACAAGTGAAATATGTCCCCTCATTGGGCCAATACAATGAAATGCGTACCAGGGCTTTGTTAAAGTCTTGTTCTCAATAGGGTATACATGCAGTCAAAGGGAGTAGAAAGTACCTTTCTCTCGTCTCAAAGGCTTGTACCATCGGCAATGCAGACACGTCTTTCCCTGAACCCTTGCTCTGTCATCTCATGAAGTCCCATCTCCTTTTCTCAGGTCATATTCGGTAAGACAGCAAACTAAGCTTTGTTCATTGACCAAGTTGTGGCATCAGTATCAGGTTTTTCTAAATTTCAGTGAATGCTATGAACTCATGCAACCTTCAAGTAGACGTATTAGTGGTGTATGGTAGGTGAAACAGAATAAATTTCATCTGAACGTTTCTGTCAGACAGAATCACTGAAGTAAATAGTTTTTTTTATGCAAGACCATACTGTACAGTATCCAACTAATATCTTTCTTTTCTTATCATATTAATATCTTCATATACACTCTATGTGACATATTTTTTTCACACTATTCAATATGGCATTATATATATATTTATATATACACAGATCATCCGTTCACATCCTATCCAGTTCTGGGTTTGCTCTGTAAAAATCTAGACTGTGGTTTGTGTCGGCGTGCTTGGTTTGAGGTTCATTGTCTCACATACCCAACCAGCGAAGTCTACGTCTTCTGCCTCGGACTTCTTGATAAACGGGTGATTCTACAGACAAACGAACAAACAAATGCGATGGGTCACCAACATTGCTTGGCAACTGTGAATGGTGAAGTCAGCAATGGAATCAGATTCAAGAAGCTTAAGAAAACAAATGGATTCTCTGATGATGCAACCATCCACTGATGAAGAGATTTAAATTTCATGTTAAAAACCACTGCATAGACCCTTCACATATTTTTGCACAGACTGTGAGTATGTGGCATGTACATGCTAGCAGCATGCATTAGAATCTTTGCCATTCAATGTTGATGTACATATTTTCAGATAATCTTTTTCTGTTCTCACAGGCTTTTCTCTGTTCAATCATAAAGATCATTACACATGTTTGGTGGATATGTGATAACTCACCATTAAATATTTGAGATCTGCCCTCTCTGATGGATTCTTTATCAAGCTGTAGTTGAAATAAACACAGTAAAAAAATATTAATCTGAAAGCGTACACTTGTGAATGTATCTGCAGGAAAGTGGCAAAGATGAAGCAATCAGTAGTTAACGTTCACAATGTGTACTTTAAATTGTTTTTAATTGACATTCAAAACTTGGCTATGAGGTGTAAAAAGAATTTTAGTATGGAATTTGAAATTGTCACAAAAGACTTCCACGTTGTAAAAAGTCACTAACACGCTTCTTCATCTGCTTCAATAAATTAATTATTGATTATTCACAACAGAGATTATTTTCACTCACCAATTATTGACAAAATCTATGAATTCTGGTGAAAATACCCCACTCGGTAACCTTGGAGGAGGCTAAAAAGCGAGAAAAACAGGAGTCACTATGAAGTTACTGCTGGTCTAGTCGATAATCGGTATTTTTGTAATGTTCGCTCAGACAGACATATTTTATCACAATATTCATCTTGTTGTTGGTGTTGATAAAGCACTATCTTAACATTTCTTGTGTCATATACTTTGTAGGAATTGGACTTCAGACATGATGACAGACAAACAAAATGTTCACCTACAAAAAAAGAAGTTGTTTAAAAAACTCTGCATAAGAGCTCTAAAATATCACGAAATAACGGGCAGTACATGTATGTCTTACCTCATTGACAATATATTCAAGTAATTCAAATATTGCCATTGGGCGTGGTCCATCACCTCCAATGCCAAAACCTTGAGTAAGAAAAAGAACACATTGTATAGTGATAAGTACGTGAACTACATTGTATGCAGTCCTGTGGCTCTGCATTCTAAAAACAAGAACTGAAGATATCCTTTCTATTGTTCCTACATGTATGCTCTTACATGAGTTTTTACCAGTCCTATAGAGAACTCTCCAGTAGAAATGTTGAACAGAAATGAGACCATGTTAAAACATGTAAAGAGAGCTACTGCTTCCTGGCTGAGCTCACACTTCCATCCCTCACCCAAACTGATCATTATGCAGTGAACATGTGTGCTGGTGACCACATCGTTGAGGGCATACTTCAAAAGATTAGCAATCATATTCACTTGGAATTCAAAATGTGAAATGTGCTTATGGTAAAACGTGAGATACACACGCCACCTAGAACCTATGGTAGATAAGTGAAATCAAAAGAAAAATTGTGAAAGACAGGAGCAACAGCTGAAACTTACCACTTGCAGGTCTGCTGGCTCTTGGAGCAGGGGTGCTTGACTTGTCATCTTCCATTGGAAGACAAAATATCTTAGCCATTTCTTTCTTGTCTGGAGGTGGGATGGGATAACGTCCAATGCCCATCTCCACCAGAGATAAACCCATACTCCAGATGTCTGACTGAACATTGTAATGTGTTCCTTGTAATCTTTCCGGCTGAAAACGTGAAGGAAAGATGGCAGCTAATAAGGAGTAAGGTCATGATCAGTGTAGCGACAGTTTTGAACATTTGCAAGTAAAAAATTATTGAAAGCACATAACCTAATTTAAAACCTTCCATGTCATCACATACAACACATTCCAAGTAACAATAACTTTTGCAAACGTGGCCAAACTATTTCTGAAGTTTCACTTTCAGTGAAACTTTCACATGTACATGGTCTAGCATATGTCCGTGTACGCTAGGCATCTTTATTAAAGATGGGGTTTACGGTAAATGGAAATGCTTTTTTGACATACCAATCATTCCAGACAGCCCATAATTATTGTGTTTATACTGTGCTGATAGTACGATCTGATGGATGTGAAACTATCAGACCTGTATAGTAATCTCAATCAAACAGGCAGAGATAGAGGAACACACAATGTATGACCTGTGACCTATAGAGGTTTATCCAGAGAGATACTCACTGACATGTATGACCTAGTTCCTACAAAAGAATTGGCCATAGAGTCTATTAACTGTCCACTGACTCCAAAGTCGCACATTTTGATTTCTCCTCTTGAATTCACTAAGATGTTGGATGGTTTCACATCTGAAATGAAATGGACACACACACAGGAATAGCATCATTGACCTGCGCAACAAAATCTAATTTTACAAACTTGTTTCATGTGTTGATCTACTTTGAGGTGACCTGGTCAACAGAGGGAAAGCTTTATAACAAATCAAGACTGCAACAGCAAATCTTTTACACCGTTATTTGATACTGATTTTGTTACTACGAGAAAAACAATGCTTTATTTTTTAGGCTTTCACTCTTGTCAAGATGTCACATTTAGCTGTATTTCTGCTAACATTCAGAAAACGATTTTCCAGCAAAGCATTTAAGAACAAGCTGTGACACGAGTGGAATACAAAGTAACATGTACAGCTTGTATTGTGCAACTGTGGTGTATTATATTGCATGTATAGTGTAACAACTCTCTCACAGTGTTAACACAGGTGAGCCATGACATACACATAAGATACCTTTAAATACACCTAGAAACGTACATCTGGATACACTGCAAATACATGAAATATACAACTCCTCTATACCACTAACACTAAGCGATGCACATCTGCAAATCCCTGACACTGCCTGAATATACCCTCTAAAAATCCTGAACACCCCATCTGACAACAAACACAAAGCAAATGAAACAAATCTGGATAAAGTCAATACACTGTACATGTACAATGAATCTGTAAATTAAATTTCCTGTTTTGCTGTATCAAATTACAATCCAAACATGGGGACTGTACTACGACCACCTGATTAGTTTCATCATGCGATTTTCATTTTTACACATGAGGAAAGTAAAAGCAGACTGGTTTCAATTCCAACACTGCCTCTCCTATGTTCTCTCTACACTGTGTGTACTGGGTTTTCAAGTAAGCTCTGTAACTTCGATGCAATTTCAAGTATTTTTGCTTTGTCCATACAATCATGATGTCATTCTATCCAGGTACGTGTACTTTGACTTGTCAACACAGCCTCTATAGGTCTAATGTATATCGTCGTTGTTAACAATTGAATATTAATTCCCAATAAAATTCATTGAGGATATTATGACATTGTACATTGTCCACAATGTATTGTGATTAAGAGAACTGTACCCTGTGTTTAAACAAGGTTCAGGAAGAATGTAAAACTCTTTTTGTTTTCATACAACAGGAATAATTGAAATGTTATCAAAAGCTACAGCCATTTATATTGATCAGATCGGCTCATCAACAATAGCCCTACAGTTTCAACACTTTTTATTGTTTATTTATTGTTATTGGGAATGAATAAGATATTCAAAAACAGTTATACGCAGATTATGTAAAACAAAGTCATAGAGTTACTTTTCAAACCTTGTCAGTTATTACACTGTATCAGTGAGGTAAATTTACTCACTTTTTGATGGTTCTTACTTTAGAAGTGGTTTACAGGAAAAATACAATGGTCACTATGTCCATTTATGTACTGTGTTCTTTCAAATGCTTAAAAATAACTTCAGCCCTGCATTCTTAGATGCATTTATTTTTGAAAGAACAAGAGATGTTAACACTTTTCTTGCTAATTGTGTTAATGTTACATGCTATCCTACCAGCTCCATATGAAATGGCTCCATATAACCAGTACGCAAAAGTCTGCTTACGAGACCCATTATCCAGTCGGAATTTAGCGAGAAAATGCTGTGGACACGGGGAATTGAACAAGGTTAGCACAGGAAAAACTGTCCCATCGTAGGCTTAGTTATTTCCTCTGTTTGAGGCTCACTTTTTCCCATGTTACATTAGTGTATATCTTAAACAGCAACAGAAAGAACACCATACCACTCTACGACTAATTTGGGGATGGGGGGATATGCACAGTAGCAGCACACTTTCACATTTCCCACTGATAGGGAATTGCAAACCATGTAGTTTGGACAACTTTGCAGAGTAACACTGTACAAAGGTTTGTGACACAGTGGTACAGACATGGTGTCGCCATGTAAGTCCGCATGGGACACGATTAGACCATCTTGGTTGGCATGACTCTCACAGTATGAACATGTGTTACTGTGTTAGCTGCTGACTTTATCTGGATCAATAGGCCCAACAGATAAATAACACGACACATTGCGCAGGCTGTGTGCTCCAATAACTTTTCATGTATGCTATGGAAGCTGCTTTGGAGGAAAAAGTCAGTGAGCCTTGTGGCTTCTCAAAATGCCCTTGGTTGTCTATGAACATACTGCAATATAATCAAACCTATATAAGTGAATGGCCAGGCCAAGATGGCAAGAAGTGATAACTTCCTTGTTCTCACGGGCAGACTGCAGCCTAGATCAGTCAGAAGTCCTGGCAACATGAAGACCAAGGCCACAACAGGTAAAGATTAGTCGGCACAGCTCTGTTACAGTGCTGTAACAGGTCCACCTAAGCTGGTAGACTATGTCAGCCTTGACCTCTGATCAATGGCTGAGATGGTGATTTCTCTGCTTGCACAATTGGTACTGTCATGTCATCAGGTTCACGGCCCATCATTCACCTAATAAGCATAAACCAATTGGTTACAACCTAGAAAGTGTCCAGGAATCAGCTATGGAACTCACTACGTTGGCTGATGTCACTCTGCTATCCTGCCAGGTATGCCCAATTTTCAATGAAATAAAAAGGCTTCCCACCGGTGTGCAAAGCTTCTTGCAGCTGGACAGGTTTCAGTAGCTTTCCCTACTGTCCAACTCCATATGAACCCATTTCAACAGATGTCACCATGCCCTGCCACAAAACCTGCCCTCAGGGAAAGCCAGAAGTGTGCAGTATGAGAGACATGTGCATGCAGTTGCATCAAGTTAGCAGGATACCCGAGAGGTAAAAACGACCCAAATCCACCAAGTTGGCAGGACAACAGCTGCCAAAGCACATCTTCTAGCTACACTGAATTTCAGCTAAATTTTGACAGACTCAGCAGAAAATGCGGTTAATACAGCAACATTGAACTTTCAGCAAACAGTATTTTTTCTGTGTGTTTGATACTGCAATCCTTCATGCCCATTCCCTAATAGATCAGTCCTAACTCTGGACATGTCATCACCATGACAACAGTCATTTCATGTGCTATGGTCGTGCTATGACTTTCCTTGTCACACGTTTTTCTTTTTTTCCTTTTGTGACTCTATCAGCAAAAGTTTATCTTGAAATAATGGTTTTTTTTCCATCAAACTGAGTGGTAAATAAGTGAAATTTTCATTCTTGCAAAAAGATAAACATTTGTCAGCCTCATGAATAGGACTCTAGGAAGCATGGGCAGACGCTCACTCAACTGTACATGTACCTTTGAACAATAACGATGTTTTGACTGGTACGAGGTTGGACTTGCAACTTTGCAAGAATTACTGTTGGAAGTACACTTAACATTTTCAGGAAGAAGGGAAAACAGTTTCAATACATTGCAACATTTTGTAATCTTTTAGATAAATGGATTGATGTCCTTTTTGAAATTCAACTTCAAAGGCATGGTTGAAATTCAACGTCAAAGGCATGGTCCAAATGCTACCAGCAAGAATTGACTGCAGACCTATAATATTCAGTTACAACTACCACCGTTGCTTATTTTGATCCCTGCTGAGTCAAGTCGGCTAAGAAAGTTTCATTAAGTTCCAGGATCTTTTCAATAGCAGTTTTCAATCAATCTATTCATTTCAACTTTGTTCACAACATCACTAGAATAATAAGTCAAATCCTATCAGTAGTGTTGTAATCTTGACAATTTTGGATTGACAAAAAACCCAGTATTGGTGCGTTACTACGTGTATATATTGGTTCAGTGGATCAAGTCAAGTAGCAGAGCCGCTGCTGTGGAAAAAGACCCTGGAAATCTGGTAAGTGACCATGAATCTTGGACAATAGATTTTCCCACCCCTGGTCAACACATGATATGAACATGTTCATGAATACAATACATGTATGTGTCTTGATGTCTTGCAATGAATCCACACTGTTGTATGCATGTACATGTACTTATGAATAATTGGCGTTGAACCATGTCTGTTGGCTTGAGCAAGGTACTTTGGGCAACGAACAGAGCATAAAAATACCCTGAACTTGATCTATTTTGTAACACATACTATAACACAGTCCAGTCGACTCATCCATCCTTTGAGAATAACTTTGGACTCTCTCTGACTCATATACTTTCCCATCAAATGCACTCACATTATTAACTTATGTTATATTCATTTTTTCAATAACTTTTATTTCCCCTTTAAGTTGTAATTTTTTAATTGTTTTGGCATCTTTTACTGAAAAATTTAATTTTGTGGGTCCTGCTGGTTCTCAAACAACAAAATTACTACCCCGAGACCACAGTGGTTAAGAGTACAACCTCACATTAAACCATGTGAAACAACAATAACACAATTAACATTACATAGCAAAACTAATGAGGTGTGAAATAAGGACAAGGTTGACTAGGATACTACCCACATACATCTTACACAGCTATGATATCAAAACTCACCACGATGCATGATCTGATGCTTTTCTCTCAAATAACTAAGTCCCTTTAGAACCTAGAATGAGAAAAAAAAGGGAACAAAAAGTAAATAAACACACAAAACATGGTCATTTTTGAACTGGACATATTTCAAAATCAGTGAGAGATTACTGGAGATAATAGTACCATAGTTTCGGTGAGTTCCACGACTGGATGTTTTGCTGAGCAAGCTGACAGCAAACATCAGTTCGGTCATTAATAATGGGATTTACTAGGTCTTCATGAACCAGGTACAGTGCATAAACAGGCAAGAATCAAATATTTGTACATCCAGTGTAAGAAGTTTTACACAGAGACAGAAATAGACTTTCTGCAGACTTACAGCAATTGTGATTTTCCCTAGGATTTTTTCAGGTATTCTCTTAGCTTTCTTCAAAATTACATCTAATGACCCACCATCCTGAAATATGAATTCAGAAATTTAATGTCACACAGATGTACACTAATAAATACAGTCATTAGAGGGACAAAGTGGCCCATTTTTCATGAATTTTGTTTGATGCAAGATACTACTTATATTGTTTGACATGTTGAAAGATAGTGAATGAATGGGTGACCATGCATATATTCGACCCCAGTTTTGGACAAATTAAATTAAACCATCGCGAATATGAATTAATGGTCATGACCATTAATTCATTTTTGCGATGGTTTCATGTATCGTGTCTAAAACTGGGGTCGAATATATGCATGGTCACGTGAACGGCCTGTGACCTACACACTAACTTCAGCACAATGGATATCGAGGAGCACACGGCGCATTTATGCACGTCTCACAAACTACTGTCAAATAGTGAAACTAAGTAGGGCATTTGCTTGTAAGTTTTATTTAAGTATCGTTGACATGGACTGTGAAACAGAAATAAAAGCATAGACGCAATTGGGTCAATAGTAAAACTAAAAACGATGTCAGATTGCTGTGGTGATAGTGAAATGGGTACAGAGTATTATGCATTTACTGTGCATTTGATCGTTAGCAAATCTTCGTAAACTTTTAAGATTTTTAGGGCATTTTCTTGCCATTACGTTGGTTCGTTTTACAAACACGACATGATCACTTGTTGAACTTGGAAACATAGCACTCGTGCACGGTGTAGCATCCGTGACATTGTGACACCGCGCCGGGCGGGTACTGTACTGTCAATCGATACTGCTTGCCATTGGAGTCACCTCTCGACACACAAGATCTGTTCGAATGTTGTTATTCTCTGTGCATCGTGTTATTATTTGTATCAGTTGAATCGCATTTTAAACCAAAAGTGAGTACATCGCATGAATGAGTCAGTTGCCTAGACCCTATACGTCGCTTATGGCCTCCGTGCCTCCAACCCACTCCTAAAAGTGGGCTTTGCATAAGTTTAGAAGCGCAGCTGAGCACATCGTGTACCTAGCCCTGCTAATCGTGTACCCAGGTGAGGTGGGTGTGCTCGAAAACTAAACTCAATGCAATTTCGGGATTAAAAATGGGTTGTTTTTGGTGGAGAAACTGCACGCCGCAACCGAGGTGCTGCCAGCGGTTTGGCACAACCATGCCACCTGCCACGCAGAGCGAGGGTGAACACCAAACAATGTACATGATGTACGTGTCAGTCGCCAAAATATATTGCTTCAATTTCGCGATCACCTCGACAATAACGTGACTGTTTACTGAAGTTTATCCCTTCATTTTACTCTGTTTTGACATTTCTATGCCCACAGGCTTTGGGCAAGTCTACATATGGAGGTACAAACGAGACGAAAAAATCCGCCATTATAGGCCTTGTCGTCGGCTTCTTACAGCTTGTAGGCATTTGAAATGCCCATTCAAAATGTGCTCTGTAGCAGCAAAGAATGGTGTATCTAAGAGCAGGATTGGCCGTCAAGATCTCCATGAAAAACTGACCGTCAAAATGTAACTGAGCTAACGGCATAGGAAATAAGGAATCCCGAAACTGCAACACTGCGCTCTCCACTTTCACTTTGTGTGGTTTATTTTTTTCACACGTGGATGCTTACAGCGGCCTAGATAGCCGTTAGCAGTGTGGTCTAATCGCAGGGCAACGCTTGCCAACTCTGGGTGTTAAAAGTAGCCCACCATACATGTAACCCCTGACCCAAGGTTTTTACGCAAACGGGATGGAAGTTGTCTATGGTCAACCGTTTTTAGACATCTTTCAATAAGTCGAACAACATTATCAACTGCTCGTTTGCAACAATATACGGTCAAAAGATACAAATATGTCCCTTTAATGCACTAGTTGAGATGTAAACTACACAGCAGCAGTATTAACCCTTTTCCTGCCAAGCTCATATTTCACCATCAGGTCAAGTTCATCAAAACTAGTGAAGCACAGTGGGTCCCATTTGTTGCATTTTAACAAAAAGTTGAACATTTGAAGGCCCCTGAAATCACAGATACTGTAAACATGATTTTTATGGACGAAAGCTGTTGGAACAGCCCAAGCCAAATGGGTGGAAATACATATGCTGATATGGTTTTGGCTCAATACCGCTTTTCACTGAGTTGGCTGATGGGAAACTGGCAGGTAAAGGGTTAAGATATGTCAGTTTGATGTAAGTTCTTTGGTGAAAAGTGTTATTTGCCATACAAGAAAACATTAATCTAATCTGATAACTATAAGACTAGTTCATATAAACATTCAAAGGGGTAAATGTGACTTGCTCTAGTTATAATTTGGCATACCTGTACCTGTCAGAATTAGTTTCAACAAGTTACAACATGCCTAAATCATGTTGGAATTCCTCATTTCTCAATGGTGTAACGGTGTCAGTGTTCCAGACAAGTGTTTGATGTAATAGTAATTTGCCTGGTTGATTTTCATTTCCAAATTGAACATGTGAAGTCTGTCTATGCATACAACTTAGACATTATATGGGAAATATTGACAAATTTTACAAAACAATGCAGTTTGTGTTAACTTTTGACTTTTCATAAAAGCAACTCTCCTAATGACACCAAGTGTTCAAAGTGGTAGAACTAGTGATTGTACAGTATTATTGCATAAAATGGCAATGAAATATAGTGCATTCGAAATGACCGCCAAAATAATGCAATACTGTCACCCTTGAACAGACTCAAAACTTGCATATAATTCATGTGCAGTGCATGTGATATACATTTTTGAAGACCAAGCACAATGCTGTACACTGAAATGTTACCTCACTGAAGTGTATCTTTAACAGTATTTGATATGTACTGGTTCAATGATGGCTTCAGCAGGTATCTATACAACTCATTGCAACACATAGTAGTCTTTCTGGAATTTACGCTCAGGTTTCGAAACTTTTGTCAGACAAAATGAAAACAGCAGTGGGTGTGTTTACATGTGGTTGGTAAAAGGAACTCCAATTACCATATTGAGATTTACATCTACCACTACAATACCTTACATGAGCTCCTGCACCCTTGATATGTACGCCATTTGCATATTATGCTAATGTATGCATACATTGTTGAAACATTTCCAAGTTTATGACTGAGTATGTAATTTCTATAACAGTTCATGTTCTGAAACTTACAAACTGATTTGCATGCTCTACTTTTAATAGAATGTAAGCAGTATCATCTGATGATACGAGCAGGCTATCTATCGACATCTGCTGTAAAAAAGTGCCAATTGGATTGGTCATCACAACAATAGTTTTCAAAGCAGTCTCCTCAAAAGAAGTCCAATAAAATTACATTTCAGCGAAAAATATACAAGTGCGCATCATTGTGTGGAAACATTTGGAATATCTCTACTTGCAGTGTTTTATCCGTCCACAGTTGGGTTACAATGTGCTGTTTGCAAACACTGTAGCTGTAGCTCCTGATGGCATATAAGGTACATGTATGTTTAATGTTTGATCTCACTTTTGCCAGTGTAACACATACATGTAGTGAGACACATTTTATGGTGCCAAAATTAGCCTATGTAGGCCAAGGAACTGAAAATTATGCCTTTAACCAGTGCCATTTCCACATGTTCAAGCATGTGTGTATATACAACATACCTTTACAGGGGAACTGTACTGAACTGCTGCTGACAAAAATGTTGGGATTTTTTTTGCTGAAATTTTGCAGTCATTAAAGTTAAATTACAAAAGATTGTGTTTTTGTAATCTGGTTTCCCTGGTATTCAATTGTTACTGGTATGGTGTATTGAGAACATGCTGGCCAAGTTATCACTGTGTGTGGCAGAGAAAATGAAGTACATCTCTTCTTACAGTTTCAAATGAAGAAATCCTTTGGTCAATGGCCCGAGATGGCCGCACAGTCAATGTAACCAAAGTTCTGTGACCGATAAAGATGAAGTCACACTCTGTCCAATAACACAAATTTGCTGATTGCCTGATTATGCAAGTCAGGCAAAGTAAATTAGGCAGATTTAGCAATGTAAATTATAGTGTTAAACCATAGCCTGTACAAGGAAGATGCTATGTGTACAAATGTAACAGAACAGGTTCATTGAATAGTTTCCAGAAGTCGTAAGACCTTTCGTGCCTTGAGGTGTTTTTTGACAAAATTGAGCATCCCATGTTTGAGAAAGCCCTGGTGTTCCAAAATACAGCTGCATCAATATACCAAGTGGAACCCTGTAAAATTTACTGCCTGAACACTCTCAACAAAAACACTGCCCTGATGTAATGTCAAACAGTCCGGTCAATAGCCTGAAAAAGGTCACCCTTTACATTGTGAGAATGCAATGGCCTGGCAGCAAAGGACACATTCATCTATCCATATGATTGATGGTTTTTTGCACATTAATTAAAAGCAATGAAATTTTAGATAACACAGGTACAAGCCCTGCAAAATTGACACGGGCTGAGGAATGATACAACATACAGTCTTGTACTTACCATATATTCCATGCAAATACTTATTTCTCCATCACTGTAGAATGCTGCATAAAAGCCTACTATGTATGGGGAATTACAATCATGCAAGACTTTTAATTCACGGATAATCTGATTTCTGATTGCTGGCTTGATTTCTAGACGAATTAACTGTGGAGAGAAGATAACCATCGGTGCATTAGCTCAATTTGGGAATGAATTTATCATCAGCTGAAAGTGAGACTGCATACAGAACAATTACACAACAGTTAAATCATGCATGTTTTTATACAGCAACTGAAACCACCTGTGTAACGAGAAATCAGGGATTTTTACACAGGGTGAGGTACATGTACATGTATATCCTGGATGAACATGTTGCAATTTGCCAAGCCACTGAATATAAGTACGTTCAGACTGACGACTTTGCGTCGGCCCAGGTCCCGACCAGGGCCGGGGCCGACGTAAAAAACCAGTGTGGACACGCTGAGTCGGCCCTGGGCCGACTCAGTTTGGTCCCGGTTAGAAGGGGGGGTTCAGGGCCGACTCAGGGCCGACGCAAAATTTGGTCCGACGCAAATCGCCAGTGTGGACACGTTACGTCAGCCCTGGTCCCAGTTGACCAGGCCTCCGCTATGGATCGAAGTTGAACTAGTCACACTATTCGCACAAAACAAACGACGTTTGAAACTAAAGTTTACACCTATCGAAAGTTTTCAATCCAGTCTTTACATTTTAATATCATCCCATGTACGCTGAACTTCCCACCAACCTTTGTTCCGCAAACGAGACCATGTCATTCGATTCCACAGTGCACGTAATAGACTAGTAGAGAGGCATGTCAAAAATGCCGCGCACTGGTTATTTCTCCACCGCGGTCTTATTATGCTCATCCAATAAATGGTGAAGATCTCTCCGATGATTAAAAGGGTGAGTGGTAGTCATATTTGCCCTTCTTGTGCGTAAAAACACAGGAAAATCATGAACAGTAGAAACAGCGTGCCATATTCAAATGCGCCATTTTGAACTTTGACAGGTCAGAGGTCACAAAGGAAGGTAAAGTTACGTCGGCCCTAATTCTGGTACCGGTAAGTGTGGACACGGACCAAATTTAATCCCAAAAGGACAATTATTTTGCGTCGGCCCAAATTTCAGTTGGGTTGCCAATGTGAACAAGATAATTATCTACAGTGCTCTACATGTTTACTTTGATAGACTGAAAGGATAGAAACAATGATATTGATCAGCTGACTTTTGTTCAAAGTTAACAACAAATGCAACAAACAAGAGCATCAAAGTGATAGCTAGAAAGTGAGTTTTCTATTTGAAAAAATAAATTAACATTCAAATGAAGTACTGCAACATGTTTGAGGTTTCTCGGTACAGAGTCAATGGTAAATCATGCTTTGGGGTCATGGGTATTTTTTGCTGAACATGTGCAGTGTACTTAGTGGAAGTTCTGCACATACCATGTCATGATTTTTTTGGAAAAAAAAAACTTTGTAAAATAAAAATAAATATACACTGTTACATGTAATCACTGAATGTATTCAAGAGATGCTATGTGAGCATGTAAAAATTGAAGTTGCCAATGCTTTTGTATCACAGTGAAATAAATGTCAGCATATCCTAAAATAGGTGGTTCGTTTATCCCCAGGGCACTATTCTGTTCCTCCTATGGTATTTTGCAATACAAACAGCACAATGTTCAGCTAGCTACATACGGCTATGGGCGACTGAGTATCACTTGTTTGGCTTCATGATGAACCAAACATTCAGCTCTGATAAATACAGTACGTGTCAAACTTCTAATCAAAGAGCACTGAATGAACATACTGATGACATTAGTAATTTCTATGAAAACGCCCACAGTCCAAAAGTTTCAATGACATCTCGATCAGTGCAACAAACTGCCCACATATAAAACTATTTCATCCCACATACAGCTCAAAATGTTAAATAACAACATAATTTAAATGTCTGGAGATACACCATGCAAATCAAACACAGACACATTTGTTTAACTCCTAGTTTGTGATGCATGGCTGTATGTAAGTTATATTTAGCAACAAACAGAATTGCCACCATCTGAACCTGTATAATAACATGAACAACTGAAAGTCTCCATGGTACAGGCTTTGGCCATATACATGTACTGTAAGCCAGCAGTACCAGAAAAACTTCAGCTTTAGCTACATGTATGTAGCCTTCTTTGGTTCAGTGCTATCATGTTCGATGCCTATCAAAGCAACACACTATACATGGCTGTTACAGGGTAAAGGCAACAGTTTCACATCAAGAACAACAATTATGACAATATTCTCCTGCTTTTTTATTAGAAATTCAAAAATGATCACTTTTAATGAGTCTCCAGCACCTACAAGAAGTTTGAGTATTAATGGTACTACTACTAAATACATACTGACATTCTCAGACATTGTACAGAAAGTGTGACCTCAGTATTGTTTGACAAGACAACAAAACCATCACACAGTCATGAATCAATGTCCTTTCACCATGATTCCTTTCACCACGGTGTGGAGGCTGTGCTTTCACCTACATGTATCTATCCTTTACTGACTACAACACAGCTCAAACTGACTTTATTAGTGAAATTTTGTAGCAAGTCACATTGAAAGGCTAAGACCAACAGTCTGGCAGTACAGTTATACTTTCCAGGATGACAATAACTGCTGCTACAAGAAGAAAAAGTAAAGCTACAGAGAGGTGCTGTGATATTGTAGTACAGGGTATGGCCAAGTCGTACAATATTGTAGATTTTATGATTTCAACCAAGGGACTGGGTTTCTTCACTTACAATAAAATAGTGAGCCTGACTACTGACGAAACATGATTCCTAACAGATTTGTAACACTATGTGAGGGTACGCTGTGTTCAGTCCTCAAAGTCAAAGCTTTAAGATAGATTCTGAAGGGAACAGATCATGTAATCACTCACATTCTTCAAGATTTTCAGACAAAACTTTGTCACCTTTTTTAGGACAATACAAGGTGAGGGAATTTGATGTGAGTTGTAATAATAACATTCTGCAGGCATTTTTTTTAAACAAGCAGAGGAGGATTTTGGTTTGTACATGTAACACATGTTCCAGGGTTGCCAGATTACGAGGTAATCCAGATACTTTTTGATAGTGTACTGCAGCTGTGTGCCACAGCCCTGGTCACCAAACTTACAGAAAGTTTCAGTGCATTGTAACTATGCTGTTTACTTTATATTCTCAGAGTGTCTGGTGAGATAGACAAATCAGGCCTGTATTGAGAATTGAAACTACACCCACTGAGACTATCAATACAGGATGTCCTAAATCAAACCATGGAGGTAGCACAGAGATGATCAAATAATGTATTAACATCAACAATACAAGTACTTGTCTCACTACGGAGGAAATGTGTTTGGCATTAGTATTATATTTACATGTAGCACAGACAAGATTCCGTTGTTGGTGTATGGCAACATGACAACACACACAAGAGGTCAAATGCCTAAGGGGAATAGGGTGGAAATGCTTGCCACATGACATCACCTCCTGTTTCCAATGCAATCACAGTACACTTGTACGGAAGTTACGTGAATAACCGCCTTAAACGGGACAATAAGAACATTATGTTTCAATCTTACTTTTCCTTGATAACCAAGAAAACGGACTAAAACTGCTATCCAAGTCCACTCTAATATTTACTTGGCGAAGATAAATATTTGAAACTTACCTTTCTCGCCATGATCAACGAGCTCGGCTTGTGCAAAACTTTAGTCACGACCCCGCCATTTCCTTGGCCCAATTCTTCGATTTTTGTAAAATCGTCACCGTTTAGGTCCCCTAATTCATTTAATTTAGCTTTCTGGGTGAGGAAACTCTCCAGTCTCTGTCTCTGCTGCTCATCTAGGTCTAATTCATCAAGTTTCTTTGAGAGGGCTTCAGCTGTCGCCGAGGCACAATTTTTCCTGTACATGATCAAATAAGAAAACTCGTGTTTTACAGTGGTGAAAACAATTCACAGGCACTTCGTACATGAATATGCATGCCAACTATAAAAAACGTCAAGAGTTGCAACTAAGTCCAACAAATTACGAGAAACGAGATCTTTAAAAGATATTCAACGCCTTGGATTGAACATAGTCCTTTATCATGGGCAAAGATATGTACTTACTCATTGCTCCCCGACGAACCGTTGTCATTCGCTCCATCGACAGTGGTCAATGTCAGATTTTTTATGTTCTTATTGCGCGCTTTATACGCCATAGCGGCTTGCAATACCTTTTCGAATAAGCGTTCTTACGACTGCATGTATGCAATGACTGTAACCGTGATCAGATGGTGGAAATTTTGGCTGAAAATTAGTCAGCACTCTCTGTAGTACACCAACACAAGCAGATAGACTGGGGTCAAATTGTCGATATCCCATAATACTAACTAGAGAACTGCGCATGCGTGAAAACTAGGGCGCAGGAAATTCTAAAACTGTGACACGGTATACGGCAAATGTAGTTTGGCAATGTGGTGACTCAGTCATCATGGTCATGACCCGCATGTGTGTCAACTGAACAAAACTTGTATACGGGTACTGAAGTAATTCGTTGTTTCAGTGTTTTTCACTACCGAATCTCACTGCAAAACATTAGATGTGAAAAGAAAAAAGAAATAAAAACGGCGTAAAACGAACAATAAGGGGTGGTCCATTTGATTTGTCTGGGGGAGCTTGAGGAAATAGGTATGGCGACAATTTTTTAACCACCCTGGCAGCAATTTTTTTTTACTAGTAGAGTCAAAGCAATTTTTCCCAAATAAAAAATCACTCTTTAATTTTTGGTTGACGATAGAAATCATTACCATAACAATTACAATTATTGTTATGTACATGAACCACCACTCTATCAGAAATCCTGGGGAGAAAACTGAAGCGGGTATATCTAATATTGATTGCGTATTGTGATCATTGTTTGTGTATAGCATAGTTTGATATTTTGGTATGCTAGTTATCTGTTGTTGTAAAGGTCAGTTTGTTTGTTGTTTCTTGCGTGTTCTTGCAATATTTTGTTTTATTTTCATACTTTTCAAGTAACAGTTCATGTTTACTTTCGAGTGTTGAATTGAGTTGAATTTTGTGTTCTATTTTATCACACCTGTTTTTTTGTCGGCCTAGTTTATTTAGCAATGCGAATAGTATAGTAGACCTCATATACGTTGCTCATTTTTGAGCTGATATCTTGCAATGTCTGTATTTAATTTTTTTTTTTTTCATTACTGTAGTTTTATTTAGCTCTCTTGTCTGCAGTCGCTTGCCTGGTCGCTCTGAAAATTGTTTTAGAAGTAGACAGTGATCTTATCTTTCAGTTTCGTTTAAATCATGGCAAAATTTGTCATTTTGTTCAAAAATAAAAACATTCAGAATTTACTCAATGGCATCCTTTTTCTTTGAAATCTGGTTTATTAGGGTATTCTTATTATGAAGTTTAAATTTATAGTAAAATTATCAGTATCATACATTAGGCAACTTTTATTATTAGACACCAATGTTTTAATTGAAAAAAGTTTAGAGTGAATATCTAACAGGTAGACATCAATGGACTGTTAGAAAAGTGTTTCACAGAGATTACATGCTTTGTTCATGTTCCCTTATTTAAACGTAGTTACACATTTTCAGTTAAAACATTTGTAAAATTGTTTGAGTATATAACACAGTGTATTGTTCATTTATTCTTTGATACTTTTTACAATAGATTTATTTAAATATAGTAATATATATTGTTTATTTTGATCCTATCGGGAAGTTTACTAATCTTATCCTTAGTACATTTCCAGTCATTGTTTAAAGTACACCACCAAGGCATTATCAACAAATGCTACTGAAGACTTGAGTTAAAGCAATTACACACCCAATAAATATCACAAATCATACATATTTACTGAGATATGAATGGCAGATTAATATTCTTTTCTTCATCATGAAATATCTGATCAGATGGCATACAACATGACATTGACATTCACCAAGTGTTTTGTTTTCTGGTAAAATTTGAGACAAAATGTTAAACTTTAATAGACACATATCTATCAATAAAGTGTTACCGCTCCATAATGAGATTTATTTGTTGTTTTTTCATTTCAATCTCTTTTGTAAACTTGACAAACATTCTCACGTTTATTCTAACACCGGCAGCATTGCATTTATAACACAGTGCAGTCGGGGAGTTCAGCAGCAGAATACAAGTACACATTCAAACGGTCACGCTGTATGCATGGTCACTCTACACAGAGTGAACGTGATTCATGCTGCTGAGAAGAGGTTTCTGTTTCTATAGATACCCATTCAAAAATGCCGCCGCAGCTAAAAAAACCAATACAATTCGGTTTTCAAAGATTCTTGTTCAAAACTGCCGCCGTAGGCGTCAGCTTCAGAGACCACTGAATGCTGTCTACCACCCAAGGGTGCATCACAGCAATATTTTGCAACCCTTCAAGAAGCATTTTCTTCCTTCCCTTCTGCAGAGACAATTTTTTCCAGCATTTGGCCGGCAACAGTTTTTTTTCGAAAATCAACCAGGCACCCCCGAAATCATACTGGCCAACCCCTAACGACTGTTCCTTTCTTGAAGAGCCGGCGAGAGTGGCTCCCGTGCCCTCATATTGCAGATGAACTTGAAGACCATTCCAACTGCCACTATATATTTTTTCGGCAGCGGGGGGGGGGGTTTACGGGTCACAGATCATGGACGAAATCGTGTAACAATCTTTCGGCAAAGTGTTACTAATATCAGGGTACGTTGATCTATCATCTTCTATTCCATCACTATTTTATTGATGGACCATCGCGTAATCCCTCCCCCGGGCCCAGGGCAGTAAGTCCATCTGATCATTTGATGGGCTTATAAGAGTTGGTCTGGATCCAGTTGGGATTTTTCGGCCGAATGTGTCGGTCGAAATATTGACCTTTATGCTCAAAAGAATATGTAGGTCAACAGAAACGCAGCGAAAATAATAGTCTACCCAGTTGTGCTTCTAGCAGCACAACTCGCAGGGTCCACTTTTACGGGGTCTATGCTTGAACCTGCTACGTATGGTGGGTCAAATATGGAAAAGTATGAAAAAGTCATACGCATTAAAAATTTTCACAAAAACCAAAACAAAAACAGTCAATATTGGTGAACCGCACTCCTAAAAAATGACACCCCCGGAGGAGTGTCCAACTTTATTTCCATTAGAGCTGGAGGGTTTTCGGGGGGGGGGGGCATCAATTTATAACAGGAGGAATAGGGGTGGTCACACAAAAAACAAAAAATACACTTTACCATTATTAATGAAGCTAAAGGGACTTGCAATCTGCCAATTCTCGATGTGCTTTCCTAATAAATGTTCAGTGTCACCATTAAAGGGAGGCGGTCAGTACTCTGCTCAAAGGTTGCCCGGGACCCCTACGACCGATGTACATACTTTATCTAGGGTACGTTGGCGATTGTTGAAAGTTGAAACATGTTTGTTAACAATGAATATCGTAAAATATAAATGTTGCAGCTATGTTGAAGTGATGCATCTAGATATCATGCATGAAATACATTGTTTGTAAACAAGAAAGTCGCACACGCGCAGTTCCGACGACCGCCTCCCTTTAAGGCTGCGTTTACAAAAAACGGTGCAGGGGGCTGGAGGAATTCAGGGGGATTCGAAAATTTAAGGGGGACTAAGAAAGTTTTGCTCGACCTATAGCGGGATCTGAAAGTTTTTTGGTTCCCTTTTTACTTTTTACGTTTTCCGATTCCAAACCGGGGGGTGGGGGTCTAATTGCATCCATTGTTTCATCGTGACTGCCGATTTATTACTTAAAGCACTAGACACTCGCAATAGACTTTCGAGTGTCTATGCCCAGGGAAATAAAAAACAAGCGGTATTTTTGGTATTCTTTCCTTTCAATGTAACTTCAAATGAACCCTCTCTCTTTCAATATATAATAACATATATTCCGTCCACAGTACATGTATTGTGATAGGTTCGGCCTCTGTTATACACCCAAGGTCCAATGTATCACGCATAAATAAAAACATTTAGTTTGCAAAAATGTAGCAACTAATCAAGTTGCCTTGCCGGGTCGTGCCACGCAACTAAGTATCGTGTAAGTTTCCAGACTAAAAGGTGTCTATCGTATACTGAGGGAGCAGATCGGAGCTTTTTGCTTCTCGGTGCGGTGACATTTGTTAGCATGATCACCAGTATGTTGAGTGAATTTTGAACGGCAGCTTTTATTATTGGTGTTATTTCCATTTTATTTGCTTTCTAGCAGAAATGGGAACCCCAGTAAGCAGCAAATACTCACGTATTAGCAAATACTCACGTATTTGCAAATACTCACGTATTAGCAAATACTCACGTATTTGCAGATAAAAAAATGTTTTATTTACGAATTCGAAAGTGCTAAGGCAAAGTGCTATCATACGGTCACTGTCATCATCACTGTCTTAGATACTGACTGCTTACACTTTCACTTCATCTACTTTTTTTTTAATCTTAACTATTCTCATACAAGAAATATTTCAAATTTCTTTTTCAAAGTACAGGCTAATTTATTTCTTGAATTTAATGCCACAATTTATAGCGGAATTTTCTTGTTGAAATGTCACACCCCTTGGACTGATCATGTCACTATCATGATGACTATCAAATGGGAGCTGTGGGCTTCAGAATTTTCACGACCAACTTATTTATTGTGACTAATTTGACAAAATATATATGTTGAATTGAAGAAAAAATGCTCTGAATGTGTTTATATTGTGAAATACCCAAATATGCCTCGGCTGTACAAGACCTTGGCCTGAATGAGATCTATGCCGCCATGGCATCACTAATTCTCGTTTTTACTAAGCTTATGTTACGTGGGGTCTGACGCTCAATTTTCGCGGTCACAGGCTGAAATGTTTTCAGTTGTCGCTGAATAAATGTTGCGACATTACTATCGCATAAGGAAAGAGTATAAGTAAATACTTTGCTAGAGTTGAACACGGGATGGCTACCATTTTGAATTTTAAATATCGGTATAAATCTTGGGTTATTTTTGTTTCTTCAGGACCATTATCAGACAAAATTTGCACGGTGACCCCCGGTTTTACTCTTGAAATGTGAGGTTGAAGGAAAACCATTGGACGCGTTTTGCCACGGATTCCCTAGGGCATGCTGAAATACACAATTTTCAGTTTGTCGACAAAAGCATGTATATATAAATATGTATTTGGTGATAATTGAATTAGAGTCCAGACTGAAAGTCATTTAATTGTCGATGAACAAATGCACGGAACACATACACAGACTGTGCTGGCCAACTGAATACTGGACAGTTAAACATGCTGAAGGGAGTAGAACAAGAACGCAGTTGTACAAAAACATTGTCAAAATTATCATTGAAGTTAATACAGCTGTCGAGTGCAGTGTCACTGTCACTACATACCGGATAGCTCTGACTCGGATGTAGTTGAAAAAAGTTCGGGTCAAACGACGCTCAGTGAAATATACTTGTGCACAAGATCAGGCCAGAAAGCAACAAATAATATGGAAGACGAGGAGACTTGAAAGTATCAGGAATTTTCGATTCTGGCATACGAGAATAATGCTTGATTTTCCAAAATTTTCACATTTTCATAGTAAAATAACACAAAAGTAAAACTTTCAACAGTAAAGATTAATTTAACTGAAAAATGTGCAACTACATGAATTTTTTTTTTGTTTTTTACCAAATTTGCCATTATTGCACCAAAAATTTCACAGATTAAAAGTAAGGTTTATTTTATGGAATATGTTAACCCCCAGTATTATCAATTTTGAGCAGCATATCTAAGTCACATATACCATTTACTTCTGTAAAAATATTGTTTTGGTAGGTCACTGTGATAAGTTTTTCAAACTTTGGTAAAAATTTAGCCAGCAATTTGCAATTTGCATACTCTCTCATGATCGTCAAATCGTTTGCTCGTCAACAGGTGCCACTGATCTGCCCGGAGGTTGGATTAACTCAAATCGACTTAGACTGATAAATCCAAAGGTCCACTGATGCGTTTAAAAATGAATCAATTTAAGAGTTTGCCTTAGGAGTATGGCTCTACAAACTTCTAATAACAGGTAAGTTTAGTGTCGAACATCTGCAAGTAGAACTGCCCAATACATGTTTATTTTTCAATTTGATTGCATCCCTAATAAATATGCAGCTATATGATAATTGGGGGGAGGACTTGAAAAATTTTGATCATATGGACAAAGGGACTTGAATTTTTTTGAGGGTATTGAGGGGGATCTTAAAAAATAAGATTTCAGTCGCGATTTCTCCAGCCCCCCCCCCCTTCACTATTATTTGTGAATGCAGCCTAATGTAATCTGAAGTGCCTCCTGAGTTGTCAGTTTCACTGTTGCTACCATTCTCAAGAATTCCTGCAATGCTCTTATCAGAGTCACTACTGTCTTTTCTTACCTATCTGTGATTTCAGTGGAGAATATGGACCAGCGATGACTGGCCGTCCCCAAAGTGTTAGTGACTCTGTAAATATTGCCGTTGGTTTTTATAGAAAACCCAACATTTGATCCTCTATAAACTTTATATAGAGGGCCTGCTTTGATGAAAGGGGAATGGGTATCGTGGATCAAGACTGGATTAGTTTTTCGATCCTGATTATCACGGTGAAAATTCAAAGATGTCATTTTAGCTGCACATAGCATAGCAGAGTGAACCGCAACAATAATGCTAAACCGGTACACAGCTGAGTTCCTTTCAACCTTGTTTGATTACGTATGTAATGATCATTAAAGTATTTTGGTTATTTCCTTCATTTTCTCTGCTCCCGAGGAATGGAGATATGATGACATTCTCAATTTATTGAGAGATAAATAGAAGACAGATTTGAAAAGGCAAGTGATAGATGTAGGACAACATCTGTGACGAATGTTTTTTGTGTCTTTGTTTTGATAATATAAAAGTAATTTCTTGTTTTTCTTAGTATGATAAAGTTATCATATGGTGTGTGTATGAATGTATGTATGAATTGTTTGTAGGGGGCTATGTAAAACAGATCAGGAATTCTGAGGGGACGACATAAATTTTTGCCATGATTCCGAGATGGGAGAACCCATCAAAATACATCAGCAAAATGGACATCCTCCGTCCCCACTGGAAGTAAAACATTTACACTCCATTGGAAGATTATGAATATTTCATGACCCCCCCCCCCCCGCAATCATTGCTAGGGCATTGGAATTTTGATATTTCGATATTTTTGTAGTTTGTCGCGTTGTTAAAGGTAACGGTATACCGTATGTCTTACTGCCGAATTTTTTAGTATTTTTGATCAATGTACAATGTATCAACCAGTTTTTACATGTAGGGTTTCATACAGCATTTGGCAATTCTGAACCAAGTAACTAGTCCGTCAATAGCGCGTGCAGTGTGCAGTACGGTGAGGAGGGGGGGGGGGGGGGGCTGCTGTCCCAGGAATTTTTTGGGGCAATGCAACTTTTCGACTAGAGAGCGATATTATTAAAATCGTTATATATAACATATGACGATTATGAATACGCTTACACTTCAATTAGAGCTGTACCTTCGACATCAAAATCCAAACTTCAATTTTTATCATTATGACAATTGAGGAGAACAAACTCTATTAATCTCGGATTCAGAAACAAAGAAGATAGGAACAGAAAAAGGATGGCAGAAAAATCCGTTCAAAATGTTAGTTTTACTTCCCGTTTTTACCTGCAGAGCCTGTAGGACAAATAATGTGGCAAAGAAGAGGATTACTTTTCGTATAACGTACTTGGGAAGAAAAATCCGCTGTTTTCACTCTACTTTGGATGTGACACCTTTTCGGGAGCTACAGGATACAACAAAGGATGAGAAGCCAGCAGCCGGCGAATTGGATGGCTTTAACGGCCTTTATTGAATAGCACAGTGTTTGATGACCTATTTTGCAGGTGCCGCCAACTGGTAAATTTCATGAATTTCGCAAAATCACCACAAAACATGTTTTGAAGGCTGATATACCGATATTTCGTATTTTTGACCTTGACCCAAAATTTGGAGGGGAAAGTAGAGCTGTTCGTAACTGCCCTCCCACTGGCATACACGGAAAATATGCCCTCCCACTGAATTTTGATGCCCGCTGCCCTTCAGTATCTATAGTCTGCCCGCTCCCCACTCCCCACAACATTTCAAGCTCCCCTCTGCCCTCTCCCCACTGCTGAAATTTCCCATTGCCAACTAGATGCCTACTAGGCAACCCAGATCAACGCAAACCGTGGGAGCAGCTGGCAGTATAGGTTGGAACATTGCTCCCCTCTAAGTTAGGCGCTAAATCTCCCCTCAAGTTCTATAAACCACGCCGCTTTCCCCTCCCTCTACGTATCTTCCGGTGCCCACTGTAAAAAATTTTCTCCCCGCCCACTGAAAATAGTGAAATTTCTTCCCCGCCCACAGTAAATATAGATTTTTCTCCCCGCCCGCTGATTAGCTTTGAAATTTGCCCGCCCGCCGAAAAACTTCGCACGAACACCTTTTTGCACGAACAGCTTAGTTGGCGGCACCTGATTTTGAAAGCACCGAATATAATTTTTTTCTTACAAGACCGTTGGAGAGTAGAAAAGAGAAAATACAGTGAACGCTAACCACTCATTACATGAGGGACAAAAGTAAGAAACGGGATAAAAAGAAAGAAAACAGGACACTTGCTGAAAAAGAAGAGAAAAGTGAGATCAGAGTGCTATTACAGATGACAGTATTTACCCTGAAGGGCTTAGCACGATTAATAATTGAGATGTAAAGAATATGCATAAAATCACTGAAAAGGGAGGGGAAACCACATGCAGTTGAGACATCGATCATAATCACAGACTGTTATAACTGTCACATCATGACCACATTTTCCCCTACAGATTTTTGATGATTCCTGTTGATGCAAATGAGGTATCCGTGATAATTAGGTGTAAACGTCAATGTGTATACGCACTGATTTTGAACTGGACATCAATATAGCATGGTTATTGAATGGTCAAATAGGCTGTTCCTACTATCACAAGTACCCCTCTATGTTGTGAATATCCGTCAGCCATGAGAAACGATGGGGTGTACACCGACAGAGCAGACCTGATATTTAAAATCTTGTGAATAATTGGCTGGCGATGTTTGGTTGTGATTGGGTAATCAAATCAGCCAATGGCGCCATTGTTGGAAAGATTGAGACCTGTGCCCTATAAGATACATCTATTGACTGCATTGCGCTGGTTTTGCTTGAAGTTAAACCGGTATTTCCCAATCTCTGGTTCTCGCATTGGTTTTTGCTGACATTCATTGTTCATGTTATTTTAAACTTTTGTTATCCTTTGGAAGTTCATTATGCAACCTGTTATTAGACAAAGGTGATAAAAATGCTCAAAACTTTACTCAATGAAACTTTTAACCAGTGTCTTCCAAAATAAAGCATAAAATTAGGGGCTTAAAGACTCGAGCAAAACTTGGTACTGAAGAAACAAATTACGACAGATTTACCGATATTTGAAATTTAAAGTAGTCACTATCGCTGTAATATTCTATGGAGAAAATTACATTTTCCATTTTTACAAAACCGGGACGATGAAAAGTTAATTTACTACATAAACTACAAACCATGAGTCCACTGAAGCATCATGCCAGGAAAGTATTGTAAAATTATGAGAGAAAATCTCTCCTCAGGGCGCATTCTACGATGTACAAAATTAAAAAAAGAACCTATTCCGTAATGAGTACATCCGTTTGAAATTGTACTCAGTGTTTCTTCGTATCGCATGGTGTGTAAGTGCTGGGCATTCATTGTCGTAAAATATTATTGATTATTAAAATACGACAAAACATTCACTATATAGCCGCTTCTGCTTTCTACCCAAAATATCCTATGGATACTTTTATTTTCTCTTTTGCTTTACTTTGTCGCCGCTGATGGCGCAATACTAGATCTTCATAGCTTTCCTAAAATGTTCATTTCAAACATGCTTATGGCGAAATGATACAAGGCTCCGCCAGGTGATAAAATGTCATTTGGTGCGTGTATAGTTACTGTGGTAATTCCAAGTTGTTAGTCAAAGTAAAAAGTCTACGTTTGAAACTAGATAAAACATTAAAAAGATTGATTACACGATACTTATCAACGATATTAAAACGATCTATTTCATCTAAACACATTTTAATATTTTAAAGTTGTAACGGGTTGCTGATTATTAAAATAATCAATTTTACAGGTTGAGTCGAATATTTCTGAGACTGACGTCAGAAGTCATTTTAGTTCCCAATCACCTGTCAAAGCTCATCAAATTGGCTGATAGCCATCGTTATCTGACGTCATCATCGTCTATTAACTTTATTTTGTAAAATTGAGCATATTCTTTCCTATGAATAATTCGGTTTGTGGTACACAAGTACCTCGGTATGATATGATGGAGAATTTACTAAAAATTATACAACTTTCGTTCGATGCCACCCTTCTCTGAAACACATTGGCCGGTCGCTCGTACAGAGATATCTTTGGATGACATAATTCAAATTTGTTCAAATTATTATGGTACATTTGTACTTTTAGGGTCACTTTTATAAAATATAGGGTTTTTTTTTTTAATTTTCCTGTGGGTTTGATATCTGAACATTGCAGATCTCTTCGAACAGCATTTTTAATGTTTCAGAATAACCCAGTTATATGATAATCATTTAGTAGAAGAATACATCAGATATATGTCAGGTTATGATATCGAAATTCAAAAGAATTATGATTTCATCGTGATCCAGCTTCAAAACCATACATAGTACGTTGATAATCTACCACCAGAATAAAAAGAATACAATGGAGATGTGATATTAAAATTTCGAAATTAAAAAACAAAAATGGAATATTAACTCAGAGTTCTGTGATACTAAAAATCTGAAAGGTCGGCGGGTTGATCATTGCGCTCGCGTGCCACGCAGTAAACGTTCCTTGAGAAGAAAACAACGTAATACAAATACTTCGGCTTAAAAGAAGAAGATGATGCGGGCTAGGTGTAAAACATGCTGGCACTGTTATTGAAATACCCATCTTACACACGTTGTTCCCTAGTCCTTTGGCGATTAGCACGTTTCTCTTCCGACGACGATATCCTCTCATCTATATGTTTGTTAAATTAGTCCCCAAATCTTAGAAAACTACAAGAGCAAAAAACTTTTGAAAGATCGACTTCTTCAATGGAAATTTACGATACAAGAGGTGAGAAGTTTAGGTTGCAGGAGGTCAATTGCACGTGAAGAATCCATAGTTTTATTCTAAGCGATGGTATCTGAAAACGTTATTTCATTGTTCTAATATTCGTTATGCCCGATTACGTCTAATTAGATAATTACTGCCGTCAGCAGAGTTAAGTTTGAAAATCTAATTCATTTCTCTGTAAGTAGGTTTACCAGCTTCCATTGTTATCGTCATTAACGGTATTCAAGAACTTTACTTCAATAATAATAATTTCAATCACTATAATGACCACAATCCTCGTTATTATAGTCTGATGATTGCCTTCATTCAAAACATTGCGCTAATGCTTGGACCTCTTCGGGAATTCGCTTCTGGTCGGAATGGCCACTCTTGAATAAACAATTTCTCCCTATACGAAGAGCCATGAAGTTTCCCTATACAGTGTAATGTTGTAAGATTAATGTTGTAAGATTGTAAGGTTACTACATACAGTACATTTATCTAGAAGTGAATATTTACACTTTAATCCCAAATTAGTATTTTAAGATAAATGTTGCATCCATACAAAATTCTTTTTTGCTGATTTTGTAAATTAATTGTGGTGAATTTGAATGTCCGGGGCTATCCTTGACAAACCTGGTGCGCTCGCTGGTACGTTGAAAGGTCACTTCATAGACAGTAGAGCCAAAGACTCTAGACTTCCACTCTCCTGTCTATGGTCACTCTAACAATCTATGAATCCGAGTCTATCACAGACGTTTTAACACGGTCCCCCCGTTCATGGAAATCCTAAGTGCCTAGACATGACAATTGATCTGCTTTTCATTTTATAATTGTAATATTCTTCGACAAGTCATGCAAAAGCTCCTGAAAAAACGCGTTTATGCAGAAAGGTGTGGTGAGCAAAACAAGCGTATAGACCCCTTTCCAGGCTCATCGCAGGACTTTACATTTTAAATTCCTCGTAATAAGTCCATTATATGATTATCTTCCTCCACGTTCACCCTCATGTGTTGGTTTATTCGGATTAGCAGCATCTCTGCAGAGTCCCTCCGAAGACAGTGATGTAGGCCTGCCGGGCATAGTGAATTTTGTAATTTCGCAAAGTTTTTTCATCTATAACATTTATTGTATTAACTTCATTAAAGGAATATACACTTGGTGTCAGACAAGTCGAAATATACTATTTGTTTCTGCGAGTTTCTCACTATTACACTCCAATACTCCAGCTTCCCTTAATATTTATCTGATTTGGTTCATCTCAATATTTCCGTCGGGTCGACCCCATAAGCCAACCGTAACTCTCCTTTGGTGGGAAGTGTGTTATCATCATCAGGTAATAGCTGAATTCCGTTTCCAGACAGTGAAAAAATAAGTCGATCTGGTTTCTAGTTCTATATTAATGTTTGCATGAATTTGAGTGCTTGGAATGACCAGTATACACAAAACTTAAACAAATCTGTATATATTTTTTAAAACATCGACGAACCTTCATTAAAATGATATTTTGATAAATTATTATCCTGATATATACCAAAGATTTCATCAATTGAGTACATTTTCATGGAGATTTCACAGAACCAGCATCCATTAGAACTTTATCAAATAAGAAGTATGTTAAGGGGCATCGTGTAATCGACAGGCGGGTCTCATTTGGTGTTATTCAGCATCAATTAAGATGACTGTGACCTTTGACCCACCCACTGACATTACCCTCTAGGTGTCTCATTTTATTCGAAACATAGCTGGGTATGATTTACATTCAACCATGCCAAGTGACAAACCATGGCATATTTTGCAAATTAGCACCGTGACATCCTGTTTTTTATTGTGCAAAATGATAAGTGTACAGACATGTGTCATTCTATTACTTTTCAAGAATTTGACTTTGTTAGGAGGTACTGTGTAGTAAGAATGAAACCTTTGCTTTCAAGCCATACTGACATCCAGCTATCATCAGGTAAAATAATTTCGTTCACGATGTTCTTGGCAGTCAAATATCTGAAAGGCAATTCATGTAAAACATGATAGCTATAAGTCACCAGAGAATGTCATTACTTTATGTTGAAATCCATTGTATTTGAAATTCATATTTTTCCATATCTTTGGGTCCCTATTTAGATCCAATTTCCATGGAAACAGACATGGTGACTCCCATTTTTCATTTTGTTTTTAAATGGTACAAACCTAAAAATTGTATTTGCCAAATTTCATGAAAAAACAATACTTTGTAATACTTTTAATTTTAGTAGTACTTCGCCTTACAGCTCCTGTTTACCGAAATATTAATGAAATTGCTCTGTATAATGGCAGTTGGTAGATATACTCCACACATCGTGTCGTGTCTAAATGCTCTGTGTTCAACTTTTCTATGCATTCTGTATGTTTGTAAAGTCCAATATTACTGTTGACAACGACTTTCTAGTAAGGACCAGAAATCAATTGTAAGCAAAAACATTGCATATATTGTACACAATACATTTGTTTTGGCAATGCTGATATTTTCTTTATTTTCTGATACTTTTGGAAGAAGAACAGATGCAATCGTCTTCTAGAACGCAGACGATAAAAATATCATTTAAAAAATGTCATATTCACCAACCTTGCTCACTGACGTAATGCAGTGTTGTCAGTGACTATGTTGCATGTTGGGCTATTCTGTTATTATTGCATATCTATCATTGGATTGGGAGTTCTGAAGGATGATAGAGCATTGCCCTCATATTCTTCTAGCATATATACTAGCTGTACCTAAAATAAAATCACCATTATACTTACATTATAATCGGATGATCTGCTCCAATAATTCGATAGGATCCACATTGTAAAATAATCAAACAAATAAGAGAATTAAATAGTGTAATAAACGTGTATTTCCAGCACATATTTATGAATTCGGAAGTACGTAAACATACAGCATATAAGTACTGCATGGGTTCCCTTCGGTGATAAAGCCCAGGGTTGTCAAAAGCTATTTCTCACCACAACTTAAACTTTGCTTGAACATCTGTTATTTGTGGTCAAAACGATGATGGCCGCCCTCAGACGGCGAGTTTCAAGTCTGCGTTTGTTGCACCAACTCACAGTCCCTCCACTGATAACGCTACTTTGTGAGCCAATTCAACGGTAATAATGTTCCCTTGTATACCGATGCAGTATAATAACTTTTGATCACACCAAATCTCTCTCTCTCTCTCTCTCTCTCTCTCTCTCTCTCTCTCTCTCTCTCTCTCTCTCTCTCTCTCTCTCTCTCTCTCTCTCTCTCTCTCTCTCTCTCTCTCTCTCGCAAAAAAGGTGAGGGGGGGGGGAGAAGTTAAGTATGATAATTGTTATCATTGTCGTGTCGTGTCGCACCAATTCTTTGACTTACACATCTCAGCATATTTACCTCATGTCCTCATGATCTGCCGTACGCTCCTGTGGGTTTACCCTGTGAGATGGCTAGCCTTGAAGGTTGGCGAATCACCGAGATGAAATCTGTCCGTGTTTGCCACAACCGAATCAATTTGACAGATGATAGAATTACGACAAACGAATCAGGGAAATAATGAAATAATTAGACCTTTATGAAGTTTAATTTTCAAATGATGAAGACAGGAGATCACATGATTTTCATAACTCTGGTCAAAATCCAAAATCCGACCAACAAGCTGTACTGAGCTGCGAGAATTCATTTGTGTTTTGTTCAGACGTACTAATGATGTGTATTATAGAACACGACTGGGATCGATATCTGGGCGAGACAGAGACCTCTTCAGAAAATGGAAAACCGATAGCACTGAAATTCATTTATTTCTTCCTTGCAAAGGGTTAATTTTTTTGTTCGCAAAGAAACCTGCATGGCATCATCGTACAGAAAGACGGGCCGTAACGTTCACGGAAATACCTGTCGGTGATGCGACAGAAGGAGTGATGTCTTGACGTACTCCTTCGGTGGAACATTTGCCCGATGGCGTGTGGATGCTGGAAACTCAAAATTCAAGCTTGATTGACCTCATGCCGAGGCGGATATTTCATCTAGGCCGTGAGTTTCAAAGCAATTAAGCGTGTTGAACCAATGATAGCTGTCACACCGAAAACCACCCAGCCGTAGACATACCACGAACTTTACCGTGACCGCCTCAGATATTCCCGGATGCTAATAAAATTTACTATGATACCATCATCGACTCTTTTCCCAAAATGAAGCCGTATCGTGGGAATTAAATAAAGCTGATTTAAAAGTAAGATGGCAGGAAATAAAAACATGATTGAACTGATATAAAGTTAATGAAGGGCAGTGGGCTATTTTGCATTGGGAAGTGGTCTCCGTCCCAGATGCTACCTTTCTGTTTCATTTGAGCGATATTTATAGTGCCAGTATATTAGCTTTTGTCTGCAGTAAATTGAATCAGTCCTTTAAGCAAGACTGTTCACTTATTCTATTTACAGATTGTTACCATGATTTTGAGTGGAACAGCGACTAAAACGTCCATTAAATGTTTTGAATAATTTCTGTTAAATTTGTTTCTGAAAATATCACAGAGGATTATGTAAATCGGGGAGTTTATTCAAATTCGCAAGAAGCGACTCGTTATTAAAATGCCATACCTGTTCAGAATAGGATGACTATAGGCCATGGTAAGACAAAATTGACTCTATTATTTAATATGTAGGTTGCTACAGTGACTGCGGTGGAAAATTCCTTGTAGGAGCGACCCGTCCACCTACTAGTTAATTAATAAGCCGTGAGGCATCGATTTGACTTGAGCCATGCGTTCTAGGGCCGACAGCTAGGGCAAGGCATGTGTAGCCTGTTTGATACATTGCAATCACTTCATTACAAGCCACAAATCCCTCAAAGTAGTGAAGGCGAGTTATCGGCTTGAATCCAATAATTCAGTCTGAGTCCAGAGTTAAGCAGTATTAATCGTTAACAAAATCCGACCTTTAATCTGTCTTCAAGAATGAACAGGACTAGAGACTTTTCTTGAGTTTCCGTCAAGCAGCGGATTTATTTGTCAAGTTTATAAATTTGCTTCTGCCATTTCGCCATAGGAGATATAGCTGCGACATATTTCACATGGATGTTATTGATGCCATGCCATTCGCTGGAAAATTTACATGCAGTCGATCATTAGTCGAATTTTTACATTTCTTGTAGTCATTCTGGGGTGACGAAAGTGACGTATTCTTATCATTGCTACACATACGTCACAATTTTTGCTGTACCTACAAACAAGCCGAGCAAGATATATTTCATTGTGTTTTTGCGAGAGGAGAACTGGTTCCCTTTTGTACCAGACGAAAAAATTCCACATCTCTGAAGAGAATAATGAATCCATCCTATTGTGCTAAATAGCTGCGTCAAGGACGTAAATACTCAAAACGAATGCAAAGCGACCACAGTCGGCAAGAATTTACTCGGTCAAGCTTATGTTATTGCACGCAACTGTCAAATCAGATCACTTCAATCGAATGGTTAAACCAAACACCAGCCCAGATTTAATAACATTAAAGTTGTCACTTAAAATAGATTGATCGAATTTATCTTGTCACTTCGAAGCTTATAAATAAAGATTGTCTGTTTCCTAAGTTGCTATAGAGACATTTGCAAGTTATTATTTTGACTTCATTCATATGCTCCCGCTTCTTATTTCCATCTGTCTGCATGGTTATGTCTGTCTGTCAGTCTATCTGGGTGTCTACCGGTCGTGTCTCTCCTCATCCATTGTCTCCATCTCTCAGTAATTGTTTGACTTTGTGTTTGTACCCCTCCTCTGTGTGTGTGTGTGTGTGTCTGTCTGTCTGTCAGTCTGTCTGTCTCTATCTGTCTGTGTCTGTCTGTCTGTCTGTCTATATGTATGTCTCTCTCTCAACTCTCAAACCTCGTCTGTCTATAAATTTTAGAGTTTATTTGATAGGTCATCGGTCATCATTGGAGTTTTGATGGGCGTTTTTGCGACATCTTTCTATCTATCTGTCTCCATATTGATTTTGGAATCACATCTCCTGTTCAATGAACACCACCGACCAAGCTTCATGAGTGAGCCAGGACCTACATAATATTCGACTTTAACAATTTGCAGATCGGTTGCTGAGAGTTATGGATGTAACCGCTGGGAATGTTGACCTTTTAAAGAGAATTTCATCATAACCCATGCTCGTTCGTCATTGATAGATGAAACATTACTAAAATGTAACGTTTTTGACATTTTCCTGTGAGCAATTTTAAAGAAGATCAAAAAATTGAAATTACGGAAATGTCTGACTACGATAGCATAAAGCTTATGACAGAATAAGTCTTGAACAGGTCTTAATACCAAGCATTTGTCTTCCAACTGACTCAGTTCATTTCATTTTTGAGAAAGAAATTTCAGAGAAATGTACATAGATTTCTGAGCAGTAGCATCAATTATTTTCGGCTTTCTATCGTCATCGGGCACCGTCAACACCCGATTTTTTCACCGTTGAGTCCCAACGATCATAAACGTCGGGCCATATCTTCGCCATCGTTTATTTTAATTGTTCATTTCCTTGGAAAGAATCGGTGATTGAATTAACGAGAGATTTACAGCTTTCCTATTAAGTACTGCGAACATATTCCTGACAGTTTTAATTCGTTCTTGCAAATATCTTGTCTGTCACAAGACAGCATGATAGCATTTGCGACCGTTTACAAGGAAGGAGTTAGCAAAACGTAATGAAAATATATTATTTTAAGTGTAATTTATACCCGGCTTAAAATCACATCAAGAATTGAACGAGGCAAAAACAGGTTTACAATTTCTATCTTCAAAGATCTTCAATTCGAAAACCCGACGTTTAGGCGGCATAATAATTTCAAATATTCGCTAAGATTATTGATCGAGGAAACCTACATTTTAATGTCAGATATGTTTTCAGAAAAATGTTGACCGCTTGGCATTCTGTTTTGTCTACGTTAACGGCTAACTGGATATATTGAAATTCAGGGACTTGCTTGGGGCTTGCTTGAATTGCAAAATGGAGGGATAAAATTAGAACACTGAGCCAGATGGAATTACAGTTTTTTTTGGAGGGAAGAAGAGTTGAATATCGTTCTTTTACTCTGCAATAGATAACTTCGAAGACGGCGGTTTTGATCTTTCGAGCTTTCTGGTTTTGATTTGTGATCGATGCTTTGATAAATGACGAAAGCCGAAGATCGCCATGCAGAGATCTTTTCGAAGCTATCGGCCAAGGTAATATGTAGGAGAAAACAGCCAGCGAGAAGCCATTAGCTTGACCTGCCGTTGACTGTGGGAGATTGGAGCATGATCACTTAATTTAACGAACTCACCCATCTGTGATTCACAGCCAGATAAATTTAATCGATTCCTTTTTTTCAGTCATTTGATGCATTTTAACATCAACACCATCAGCAAACCGATGAAAGTTTTACCCAAATATATTTTCAGCGACGAAATGTTAGAATTTGTACAATTCGTCATACTTTATCCGTTCAAAATTCTTGAAGTAATAAAAATCTTAAGGATTCCGATGATTTAAAATGATTAACTTTCGATGATGCACATAATACTGAACACCCTTTAATGAATATTGATATTGATCAATCAACACTCGCTTGTGTTGCTTACATAAGCAACACTTTTGGACTGCTCATGCGTGTGACGCTTCAATGGCCAGTTAGATGAACCAATCAGCGCACCGATCTGCTTTTCACCGTTACGTTCGTCGAGGTCGCTCCAATCACAGTCCTGGAGGGATCGCGCTCCAGTCTATCATTTCAGAGTTGCAACGATCAGCTCGGCGAGCCAATTGGAGTAAGCCGTCCTCTTTTCGATCGAGCGCCACTATATTGGAACAATAATAGCGCTGCCCTCGAATTTTCTCGTCTGTACTGACGGTAGTGATGACAACAGAGGTCGCCAATTGGCAATTGCACGTTAGTTTAAGTCATAAACCATGCTCAAATACATAGAGAATCATGGACGATATACAAAGAGTTTAACTTACTTCACTTGGGCATATTTTGCCTCATGTACTAAAGAGAAAATTCCCCAAAGTTCAATTTAGGTACTTTATAAGCCTTACTTACACTGCGTGTGTGAGAGGGGAGGGGGATGTTTTCTTGCAATTAGGGTTTGAGTCGACAATCATTTCGTAAAATCCATGCGGGAGTCAATGTTTTGCAACGTAGCAGGTTAGCGAAAATAAACCTTGGGGACGAATGATCGTATCGCGTCTCGCTGTATTGCATGTACACTATCTGATACAATTATTCGAGTTCGGTCGAATGGGCCTCGGCAATTGTGTAGAGGGCGTCTTATCACTTTAATTACATGCAGTGTACAAAAAAAGCAAGGGGGAGGTCAAGGGGGATTTAATTGAAAATTGATTTTCTAGAGCAAATTGATCGTCAGGTGTACAGCATGTACGTCGTTTTGAGAAGACACCAGCAGTAAATACCCTGCTGGACTAGATGGCTCTGAATTTGTTTCATGGGCTTACCGAAATGAGTTGATCTAGGCAATAACATCTATCATGTGTCTGTTTGCTCGTTAACCGTTTCTGTATGAGCGGAAACTTCCTCACTCCGGCGAAAATTGATTGCCTAAGGCTCGTCCCTGGATGATTAATGCGTCAAAAAAGTCGACGAAATCGAACAGCAACGATCTCCATAACGTACAGGTTGTCACGGGTCCGCAATGTCTAATCATGATCCATACTCTCCGTCCAAAACAAAAATCCATGACCATCTTAGAACACGGATATTTTGGACAGAGCATTCTCCCCTGACCGATGTTAAATAAAAACAGCATTGCTTTTCAGTTTCATGGAAAACAAATCGCAATTTTCGCAGTGTTTTCTCTTATTGGTCAACTTGCCATGCTTTGAAAATTTGAAGTACACGCTGTGACTCAAGATTCCAAAGCTATACAGCGATTAATATTTATTCTATCACAGACGTCAGTGAAATATCTATATTGTACATGGTACATGTGGCAAACTGAACGGGTTATATTAACTCTCTACGGTGCGTAATTAAGTTTAACATTGCAAAAACATATTTTCAATCAATTTAATGAGTACAGATACAAGTTTGACAATATAATAATCCCTTTTCCGAAGTTTTGAAATATATTAACCAATACTGAGATAGACGTAATGATGAAAGGTATGTCCATTCCATGGGTTACATATCTGACTGATTATGGCAGACTATATCCGCTTATCAGTCTTGTGATGAAATGAAGACCTCTTTTGTCGGCCCATGGAACTGATTAAAAACAAAATACTTCATTCCACTGCTCATTGTGGTTCAGTTACATCGAGCATATGTCCGATAATATCGAGGGAAAAATCTTGATCCTCTTATAACATCAACAATTGTTATAAAGTATTATTAACAGATGTCATCTACTCTATTAATTACCACAGAAAAATTCGAACGGAAACAAGTTCGTATTTGTATGGAAAATACTAATTGGAGATTCCTTGCCACGGGAACTAAGATTTGTGGCGACGTGCTTTGGTCTTTGCCAAAGCGCTTAGCCGTGATAACATCATTCTGAAGACATGTTCGAACTTAATTGAACGAACCTGCCAATTTCGGCATCGTAAGATCCTGTAAAATCGAAGCTGCCGCAGTCATAACAGTCATTTGTCTTAGAATCGACAATCACTTGCTGTGTACGGCCTGTTATGCAGTCACTATAGAGATTAACAATCCCGCAATGATAAATAAGTATGGTAGAAACGATCCCAACGGTTTTCTTAAAACAATAGAAAGAAATGATGCCGTAACAACGGTTGAAAGAAGACGTTATGATCACGAACAGTATATTTTGAGATACAAGACAGATACTGTCAATTTTGTGAGAAAAGTTAACTTGAATTAAGGAATGCACAGTGCGGGGGATGGGATATACAAACGTTTATATTGGGGATGTGAAAATACATCACTGAGATAATTGAAGACAAACTAAGGGAGTAATCTTGACTAATGCTAGCAATCTTGATTAAATCACTGAAACAAGTTCACTAATGACCTCTCGCGAATTGTTGGGAATCACAACGCATGACGTGTAGGTAATCTCGGAATCCATGTGTAGGGTTTCATTGCGGTGGCGTCGATAGCGACGTTTTTGTCGCCAGTTTTTGTGGCCCCTCTCCTTGTGCGAGCCGTCGGTCACGCCCCGCCGCACTGTGGTTCGCATGTCGGATGTTCGGAATGAACTCCTTCGACTGCCCGATCGCTTCCTCATCTTGGCCAGATTCTTTCTGAAATTGCCACCGGTGTACGTGTATATGAGCGGGTTGAGAGCGCTGTTGGCGTAGCTGAGGCACAAGGTGATGACGAAGAAGGGTCTCAGAATACTACTGTGAAAGTGGAACACATAAAGGAGCCGTGTCACATAGAAGGGCAACCAGCACATTGCGAACGCCGCGACCGCCAGCGACACCATGACGAACACTTTCCGCGAAGCAGACGACGACTTGCGGTTGTTCTCCGACTTTGGTCCCGAATGGATGACGTGAAACAGAATGAAGATGTAACAGCTTGATATAATGACGACAGGTAGCACGAAACCGATCACAAATGTGTAAATGATAAACCATGCTCCATCGATGTGCTCTGGCCATCTGATATCACATAGGCCGGGTTCGTGCTCATCTGAATAAATCCATACGGGCAAAGTTACTAATGTAGACAGCAGCCAGAGCATGCAATTGGTAATCTTAGCCGCTTTTACAGTTCGGTATTTCATAGAGCGTATACCGTGTACGATGGCCAGGTAGCGATCTATACTCATCGCCGTCAGAATGAATATGCCGGTGAACATGTTCATGCCATCAATGCCAGAGACCACTTTGCACACAATCTTGCCAAAAATCCAATAATTAATATGATAAAAGTATGTTAGAAAGGGCAAACTGCACAGAAAGAGCAAATCGGCCAGCGCAAGGTTGAATATATATACGTTGGGGACAGTCCGCAGACCCGTGTAATAGAGCAACATGAATATGACAAACCCGTTTCCCAGCATACCGGTTATGCATATCACGGCCGAACATATCGGGAAAAACACCGTACTCAGCCACTCGTCGGTGCGGGTGGAATTATCACCGGTGTCGTTAAACATCGTTGCCGTCGTCGTCGTCACATTGGAGGCGATATCAGTAACGGTGGCAAACTGTGTTCCCATCACGCTTATAACGTCTCCTCCAGAGCAATGCGACTAATCCATAATGAATGGATGTGTGGGACTTCACAGCTGTTGAAAAGGTTCGCAACGTTTTCTTGACATGATCACATTATACTGTTCACGCCGATTGGATCAGAACTAAGCTTTGATGTGAGTAGCTCGACCCTTACAAAACGAATAGTTCGGAGAAGCGCTCTGAGAGAAAACATCGGCGCATAGCTGCCTACGCCGCGTTCAAATACATCATTTGGCGAGTTATCTTCTGCACATGCGTACCAAATCCTCAGATTCCTGCATCCTCTTTAAAAGTATCATCACAGACGAGGGAGAGACAGTTTCGAAATTAGATTCCGCTAATGAGATAATAAACTTTATTGTCATAATGATCGGTTCGAAATTAACCTTGATATCTGGCAAATCGCATCGTCTTAAAAGACAAGTGGACTTGACAAACATAACGATTGAAGGGAAATCCCGTAGTGTCCATAGCGTGAGGAAGTTCTGACCAACTTGTCAAAGTGATGCATCAGACGTTAATTACGCGTCTACTTTATGATATCCCAAGTTGGTCGTTAAGAATGGCGTGAAAAAGAATAGAGGATAGACTCAGTATTAAACCAAAACCACGCCAAGAAGTCCTGGTACAACAAACTTATTCATGAAATACAAACAGGTAAACGAGCTGAGGTTATTCTGGACTCAGACCTAGACACGCACTTTCTGATTAACCCATCATTCTTTTCAGTTACACAGTATAGTTGGCTGTCGTCGGTTTCCATTCGTCGTCCATCGCCGACGAAAATGTCGCCGGCGACTTGTTCCCTCGGGCGTCGTTTTCATCTCACACTTGTTTGGAAACTGGTCAGTCATAATGAACCGTCAATTCGGTAGATCAGAGCGGGGTATACTTTTTTTTAACTTGATGCTGCAAGAGTTCTACGCGGACACAGATCATCTCTGCGCATTGAGTATATTTGTGAACAGGTAAGTCCTGAACAGCAAAGCTGCCCTTTATTTAGCGCTAACAGTTACAACGAGTAAAAATTATGAAATGGCAATCTAGTTATTTCGTTGCTCAATTTTCTCGTTCATATCTCGTCCTGCATCGTAATTTCAACACAAAGCTTGCAAGTAAATTTCACAAGTACCATAGGCTCGATAGTAAAACATCTCAGTCAAGTTGTATTATTAATTCGTCACGCCGCGGATGAGCATATAGCAAAGATAGGCTGACAGATAGACAAACATGCCTGTCAGCTAGGCCTGACTTAGCAGCTTAGATATAGGAGCCGTATACACTGACCGCTAAAAGAAAACTTAATGTCAGACTGACTTCAATGATTAAAATGAAACATGCCATACCGACAATATTATTTTTCCTAGACCGACCAGCGCCACTTAACTGTCAGGAAACGTTGATAGTGTCTTCACATTTTGACCCAGGTTGATTCAACGTCCATTTTTTCACATCATCGGACGTACATTTTCAGAAGAAACTAACAAGAAACACGCTGGATTCAAACCCATTAAGAGAACAACATACGTGTATAAAATAGATAGTGTTATTGATAACGCCAATTGGGAAGCGTACATTGTACCCTTCTGTGAGAGCATACTATATATTTGAATTAAGCTCTTGTGAATGTTCCTGTCTGAATGATACGAAGTCTGTTTTCCTTGTAAATAGCTTAAGTAGATACGGTGGCAATGTCTCAACACTCGTTGATTGATATTTTTCTGGAAATGGACACATTATCGTGCACGGCCACAAGCCTAGGTGTTAGCACTCGCACTGCTCAGAATAACCAGCGTATACGATGCGCGCAGCGTGAAGCAATGCGGTTTTAAGTGCGCGTGTGTATTGCGTAGATGCGTACGTACACGTAACGCATTTCAGTCGAAGTTCATATCATTCAACTCAGCCATCGCTAACCTTGGCAATGAACAATTGAACTGAATGATGAGTGGAAACACTGTCGTGATGATAACACAACGCCTTAGGAGATGAGAGTTGCATCAGTTAACACAGGCCAATCGAATTGTGCCAAACCAAACAAATCTTAAATTATCTATTCCCGCCAGTGTACTTCTCTTTGGGTAAGGGTGATATCTTTAAGACGAATGACAAAAGAAATCTAACAATTTGAGATTTCGCAATTTGCGTTACTATACTGATATATTCAGAAAGAGTGGTACGTCATGTTTAATACAGAATTTTAAACTGAGCATTGCACTATTTGTTCCGTGATATCGGACGGACCCAGCAGACAAGCCAATCTGCTGTTACGCTGGTCATTTTAGTCGGCGAATTCTGTCTTCTCATTATCTCTCGCTTTCCTTCACTCCTTAACGGCCACTCGAAAGCTCGTGCGGGGAAAACACGACATTAAGAAAAAACCCTTCGGGTCTGGGAAGATGTATCTCTCCGTGGTGACTATTTGTCACCTGAATCGGCGTCTGAACGAACGACCGCTGAGTTATTGAGACTTACCAGCAATACAACAGCTACTAAGGATACCTATAGTTAAATTTAATTGCCCTGAACAAGCTGCCTATTGGCTAATACTTAAAACAAAGCAAATGTCTGTGAGCCGTATTGATATATAGAGGACGGTTTAATCAAGTAGGGGACCATAGCCAACAGAATATACGTTCGAAAACAGCAGTAGACACATGCTGTCTAGTTTTAAATACCAAAATATACACAAAACTAAATATTTTCTTTAAAAATGAAGAAAATAGATCGTTTTGTAAATAAAGATAGACAGACTAATAAAATGTCAGTGTTCTTTGTCGCAAGTATAAAGATAAAGATAGAAATTTCTCTGGAGTCGGGGTATTATTTATGCAGTCAGACGTAGCCTACGGTTTCGTTCTGAATATGCCGAAAGTATGACGTCATGTTAGAAGATCACGTGATACAATAATTGCCATTTCACCGATCCAAGGTTGAATCGATTTTGAAGATGAAGGAAAAGATAGAGAGTTATTCTAGTCTTTTACTTCCATTCTTATTATTAATGACATCTGTCTTGCTGTGTAACTATTTTCCCAGGTGATTCCCAATGGAAGACGACCGTCTCAAAATTCGTCGGTTAATTTGGATCTCCTTGATTGCGTTTGTAAAACTTTTGCCGAGAGAAATTAATGCCAGCTTGATGTAGGGTGGCGTTTTGGCACAGTTATGCTTTTACACTTTTGCAAACTTGAATAACCGATTGCGTGTAGAGTTGAAGTCTAAAAATTCGAGAGGGTAAGTACAAATTCAATGAGCACGAAAAGTAGACGCACAGAATTGTCAGGAAATGCCCCCCCCCCCCCCGAAACTTGACTGACAAAATGATAGAGAAGTTCCACCGCTTTATCAAGATATGTTTGGAATTGCTGGATAAACCCAATTTCCTTGAAAATCGACTGGGGAGAAGGCAATTTGGATTAATGTAAATGGTTGGTTAGACAGCGCTCCACCAAAGCCGCATCTCCCAGGTCGTAGCCTTAATAGGAAGCCAACAGCAGATAAAGATCTAAGTTTGAAAGAACAAGCCACTCCACTTAGCATGCCCGGAGAAAATCATCAGCCGTGCTGCCGCTCCGTGGGTGTACATGCACAGAAACACATCATACCCAATTCTCGACTGACCCCTGGGTCTCGTTTCGCCCAGAACGAAACCCTGCCATAGACCTCACCATCCATTATTGCCCTACGAAATCTTCATTTGCTGGGCAATGACCAGCTAGCGTCAATGGTACGGTTCTAACGTCCGCCTCCTTGGTACTGATAATCGAAGTGGGCCGCGTTGAGAGTTCCGTGGTCGTTCCTTAAATCAGTGTTTTAAACGTCTAGTTTGATTTACATGACTTTATGAATATTTCATAATTTTAAAGTTCTAATTACATGTTCACAAATTGAAGACATTCATCTCCCGACATTGCGATATTGTGCCCAACCTTCACCGCTGATGAACGGCGGCAAACTAATTTGTACATGTATGAATCAGAGATTTTTTCAAACGTTTCCATAATCACATCAACTGACCGGTCATCGGTCATCGGTCAATCGGTCCATGCATGACACAGCGAATTTACCTGAACGGCACAGCTCTTGTGTGATTTCTTTAGATGCATCTACTAATTTAAACAAAGGCGGCGAATCCACGCGTCTAATGAAGACCGTTCTTTGATAAAATGAAGACTAACATGCTATGAAATTTGCTGTGATCAACCATAGATTGGATTCGTTTATTTTACTCCCATCTTCCCAACCGACAAACCAACCGACATTAGGCCTACCTGCTGTAGAGACTGCCACGTAAGAGTAAAGAAGACAATACGATATCTTGAATTTGGTTAAAAACCGAAGACTTTGTTGCAATTGCCGTGTGGTTTGTCAGAGTTAGGTACCTTGTAATAACATGCAATTACTGATTTACATGTATCTGAGGTCAAAATTTCAAACGGAAGTTGTGCCATTGATGTCGAACGGAAGTCAATCTAACCTTTTGCTGCCTGAGGGCAAAGTATCGATGTCTTTCATCTTACTTTCGAGCTGGCCTTTGGTCAGCCCGTCAAGGGCGTGACGTCATTTGATTTTCAATTCGTGCTAGTATAGTATGTCTTTAATCCATCAAAGACTTAACCTTCAAAGATCAGGTCATCATTACTCGTTAAGGATATTTATGTGTGATGAACCCGAAACAGCTCCAGCGAACATTATCATTATACTATTCTCACTTCAGATAGAAGTACACTCTGATCGTTACCATGAAAACGCACCGTAAATGTTAAATTCTCCAGTATTCACCACTTGCCATTACAGTAAATGTCTTTCTACATGCTTGTTGTGTCACTGAGGTTCTACTATACGATGTTGTGAATACCATACAGTATTTATTTGAAAATACCTGGTCAATATAGGCGGTTAGTTTTATGAGAAAAATCTACTTTCAGTCATATGATGTGTAGGTAAGGCTTGATGAATTCATTCATGATTTTAATACACACTTAATAGTACTTTAACCCACAAACAGTAAAATTTCCAATGCAGTTTGGCAACTTAACAGTGTGATGCAGTTAAGGTGTGTTAAATTCAAACTGACATTGCAGCTGTAAGCTACAAAATCACTACGATATCGCTGTTTTTGACTGCGCCTCATTTGACTTAACGCGGGAAACCCAAGTCCCGTCAAAATGCACTCAAACAAGTTTCGACAAGTTCAAGAATCCCATAGAACCTTGCACCTGACAAGATTTCTCAAGATGATATATGACATAAAGACATGTGTAGTATTGTCACTTTATCAATGAACGTAACAAGCATCTAAAACTTTCTACTATTTTTTAGTGTAATTTTTGACCGTAAAGTCATCTAATGGAGAGTTTGCCATACCATTTCCTATTCAAGCATATCAATTCACGCGCGACTTCCGTATTTTCCGTGTATATGACGTCATATCCCCTATGTTTTGTTACTGAAGGTGAAGCATAAACAAGATGATGTCCACATCCACGTTTCTGAACTGCAACTCTAAGTCAATTCACAGTAACCAAGCAAGGCGAGTGTACATAGGGCTGTCTTGGAGGAAGTTTTAATGAACGCATATCTTTAGGCACGCGTTTTATGTACGCGTATTGATCACACACTCCTACGCCATGTGCTAGTCTGCAATTGACTGGGCACGATAAAGATCCTGCTTGCATGCCTCATGCTGTATCCATGGTCATGGCATTCTCGTTGGCTGTTATTTCCCTACACTTTTCACGTTTTTTAACCTTAACCCTACAGCCCCAGGTGCTCAAGGCTTTGATTCCCTACCGGGCAAGCACTTACGGCTAACCAGTTTCCTGCGACACGGCCGGTCTGTACGAGGTAAATCTGACACTTTTAATTGCCCACTCAAAACGTCGTTACTTTGAACTCCGAAGGTGCGCCTATGGAAGCGAACCGACCACGTTTTCGCTCAATAAAATGTAACAATCCTAACGAAGGAGACATGTCGCAGACTATGTCCCGTTAAGGCGGTTGCCGAGAGCCATTTTCCTAACCTAGGAGTCTCTGTGTTGTGGATTAATAAATACGTTTGACGCCGATTGCCAATGTATATTAAAGTAACCCGGCATCAAAATTACGCGTAAAGTGTTTCTAGTCCACGTAGAGAATCGATATCTCCAAAAATGATACTATAATTGCGATGGAAACACAAGACGCTCAAATAAAAGATCAGTAAAACTTGCAATCTAAAGGGAAACTAAATCGAATATTATTTCACAGATTTAAATGAGAAAGGAAACCCAATATTGCGTGTTCTTTTATCACCAGATTTGAGAAAATTATTTAACGCAAAGCTGGGAGAGAAACCTTCATTACATTTCACCGGGGGAAGAAGAAATCCCGCTATTGAAAAAGTGGCAAATATTTGTGTTTATCTATGAAAAACGTGCCTCGGATAAGAATTTCTGATATTGAGAGATGATTACTTGCGCGCGCGTCAAAGCAGTGAGTTGTGGGAATTAAGAGATTAATTGACAAGAATCCCGCATTGCATTAGACGCTGTTCCGTACTGGCAATCTCCTACACCAATCGATATCTTCCTATTGACGGCACATCAATGGTTACAATCACGCCAGATCCGAAACGGCTCTTACCGACACCTCTCCATTGCAAATGGACTGAACTGAAACTACTAATAAAGAGCAAACATCTGCCACTTAATTGCACAATGAGTTTTCAACCAGTGGCGATTTATTTCATAGTGGACGCTTTGCTTCTCCAGTTCTGGATAGATGCTCATTTATTGAGGAGAAACCTCACTGCAACCGTTTGCAATGTGTAAATACAATAGTTTCAAACAGCTGTGGATAACCTAAAGCTTCATCCTGAATGCAAATTAGTTACTGTTTACCGGGCGGTTATCTTATCTGAAATTGAAAGGCAGTTGTAAAGTGTGAATCGCGGGATACTACGCAATACTACTTTTTGATGAACCAGTCCGTAAAATGCGTATCATAGTTTCAAAAGTCTTTCAAACAGCGCACGATGGATTTTTGTTTAATATTTGCCTTACTACAATGCTGTACGTATGTCAGAAGCTGTTCCCGACGTCAATTGTCGTTTGTTATCCCCGAATGTCGTTTGTCCCCTTCGATATATAGTTCGCACATCGTAAGTCTCCATTTGAACTTGAGGTGGGTCGTGCACCCTGTTTCGAGTAATTTATGCTGTTTGTATTCGGGTCACCTCAGGGAGCTAAGTGCTGCACTTAGCAGCTCTGTTGAGAGGGTAACGTCATGTAGTGCAGGTACACATCATGGCAACTTTATTAGAAAATGCTGCCATGGCAACGTTTGACGCAATAAAAAAGCCCGCTCTGCTACATCATGAGTAGGAGAACAAGTCGCGTTATCTTAGTATTTCAGTACACAAGTGTTCGATTGCATAAAAATGAAGACCTGTTTCCAGTTTCAATGATGCCTGGAAACGTTGAACAGAAAAGTACTATTGCGTACTTTTGTAAACATTTGCCTTCATCCGGGACACTGACACGTGAAAACCGAATCAGTAAGCTATTTCTTACATAGGGGAGTCACTCTGAGATTGGCTAGTCCTGGTAAATGAGGAAAACTAGGCAGACTTACATCACAGTTATGTCTTATCTGGCGTGCGAGATATCTGTAACTTGCTAGAAGTGCATGACATGCAATTTAACAAATCAACACAATGTAAAAACCCTGACAACTTCCTAAAACAATAAGCTCCTTTAATTTCAAAGTCGAAGAGTTTAACGGATTAAGTGACACGAAACAGACTCTGTCACGGAGACTTCCTTTTTGACTATTTTCGGCACTTGGCTTGATTTCCCAGCAACTTATCATTGCTGACACACTTCCTACGTGGCTTGTTATCTCTCTGTCCTTCTCGCTTATTCAATAAACTTCCTGGCTTCGTCAAATTTCATATTTTCCACACCATTTTGACGTACGGACCGCTGTTCCTTGGTTCATTCAAGTTTGCGTGTTGTCTCGATTCACCAGAACTGCAACATGGCCTCCGGCAGTTTGCGATTTCTCGCACTTTCAATTGGAATATTATCTCTTGGTAAGTACCTGCGCATACCGCTCTGCCGCTAAAGCATTCTCCGAATCAATAATCCTATCACTCATTAATTTTCTTGAGCAATGCCAACACTTAGGAGGGGGCCACCGGGACCAAGCCAATTTTCTATACGTATTACAGAGTGAAATTGATTTGAAGGACTTCTGTGTACTCATCCTCACACAATTGTATTACAGTGGTTTGCGTTGTACCGTTGACAATACGGGAACTGGACATACTGTCTATATTGAGGAGTTGCTAACAATGTCAGGCGCAATACTTGTCTAGGCAGTAATATCAGTCAATAGCAAAGAAATCAACTACAAAAGTTAAAACATTGTCTGGAAGGAGGTCACGCGAAGTCAAAACGAGACAACACATCCATACATACATACAGCTGACTGTCCAGAACGCATCATTTGCGAGTCTCGTTTGTGCCTATCTTGTGCATATGTTGTTCTGACTACGTCTGACCTTCTAAATAATGTTTCAACTTTCGCAGAGATAATTTCTTTTTGATCGACTGATATTAACGATAGAGACGATAGTTACACCTGCCAGTGTTTGCAACTCCATGTAGACATTATGTATTGCCACAGGTTCAACGCGAATCACTGTATCTATATGAATTCGAAGTGCAGAGATACTTTTTTATCACAAAATAATTGAACGATTTCAAAAGCATTTAAATTCGCCATTCATTTGTACTAAAAATATTGTAGATTCACTTGTTCAAGGTCACTTGATCTAAATACTGCACCGGATATATTACACTAGTCGTATATTGACTTTGGTCTATCTGAAAACCGTTAAAATGTATCGATAAACAATATCATTTCGATTTATGACGTTAATAAACAAACTTTATTCTTAATAGAAAAATGTGGGCGATGAGAGAGTGACTATACCTTAATTCTGAACATTGCCCTTAAGTCGTATTTTAAGTTGAATTTAATTTGACTTCAGCTAAAGCTTTAGGATAAAAAGAAGAAAGGAAACGAGGGTTCGTTGTAACTACAATGAAACATTAAGAAATGGTTAGGCTCCAGATGCGAGTATCTGTTGATCTTTCTGAACGAATTCATAAAACCACCATCGTGGGTACATATCCATGGAATGAGATGTTGCCTACGTGTAGCCCTGTCCTGACCTCCTCACGAAGACGAGGGTGGACGTGTGAGGGAAGAGCCCCACTGAGGGTATTCGTTTTACATGTATATCATAACCTTTGACATTTTACTGGTTTCATTGATATGATATATTTCAATTTATCAAGGCAACCGTATCTCTCAGTTGCATTTCCAATTCTCAGTACAGAATCACGTGCTCTTTTCGTTGTAATGGACAAAATGCAACACTAATGTTTATGGTTAACGTTTGCCTTTGGGTCAAGGTAAAGAATTCTTTGAAGCGCAATATGATTTGATTACTGATATCCGTTAAATTGACACACGTGGAAAAACATGTTTTATGGCTCACGAGAATATATGAGAAACGCATTAAACTTTACACCAAAAATTGTTTTGTGTGGGATTTTCCTTCCGTACGCAAAAGTAACAATTTAGATTTCCTTTACAAATTTAGAACACCTTACTCCCTCCTGTTACGTATATATGAAAAGGAAGAGTGTATCGTGGAAGTTAATTGGACCAATGCATAAGTGAAATGTACAAGTTAAAGGTTTCAAGTTTCTTTTGCTGTGCGACAGTAAAAGGAGAATTTCTAGAGAAAATTAACTTGCCTGTCAATTTATTTGGGAGGGACGACTTACTTCTGTTCGTCCGAGCCTTGAAGTCAATTACGGCTTATCTGCCGATCCCTGATTTACACAACTCGAATAATTTTGCTTCGTCGTTAATACGCCGTCATTTCATATTTACGTCGGCACTTTTGGAAGAGGTCAAATCCCAGGACATGGAAGTCATTGCGAAATAACAGCGACCCCTTCTGAAATCAAAATCGACTTTCTCCAAGATAAATTATATATGTAATGCCTGCACACACACTAATGCCGAGTTTCCTACCTTGCAAAATTAAACTTTCGATAAGAGTATTTCTCCCTGGAGCGGAAGAACATTATCAGTATTTCTGTAATTCAATACCTCCAAATTCAGCTGTTTTTCCAAACCACGGTGATTAAATACATTGGATTACTTCATCAATCCAATTCTTGGATAATTTTCTTTGCTATACGATCGTTTACGTTCCAATTTAATTTCCAATATGAAAGATTGGTTGTTTAGGTGAATCTAAATTAGGCAACGGCGTAGAGGATACACAAGACCATATTAGCCTGTGTCCAATTTTTAATTGAATTGACCCGTTGTTGAAATTTGAGAATATCAGAGATTTTTAAAGCCCCGAAGACATCTGTTTCAACCCGTATTTATTTACAGTTTTATCTTTCGCTTGATTTTTACTTCACCCTAGAGAAGGCTTTGTCACTCAGGGATGGATGAAAAACTGACAGACCGAGACAGACAGATAAATGTACAGATAGATAGAAAGACAGACAGACAAACAGATAGATAGATAGATAGATAGATAGCTAGCTAGCTAGCTAGATAGATAGATAGCTCGATTGATGGATCTATCCATAGATAGACTCTAGCACGGTATTAAGGTAATGCGCTCTTGAGCAGGGCACTTTACCCCTTATTGCTTATTGGGTAATGGGAAGTGGGCACCTCATCTTCTAATTGGGCGTGCGCCTGTCAAATGATTGATTGAATATAAGAGAGAGAGAGAGAGAGAGAGAGAGAGAGAGAGAGAGAGAGAGAGAGAGAGAGAGAGAGAGAGAGAGAGAGAGAGAGAGAGAGAGAGAGAGAGAGAGAGAGAGAGAGAGAGAGAGTGAGAGTGTGAGTTGTTGAGTAGGCCGAGGCGGTCAGTTATTAGACAGGAAGACATACAATGGATGACACACTGCTTTAATCAAGTGTGTTTGAGAACTTCAAGGTAGAGGTTGTCGTTTTACTTCAAATTCATCGTGGATATCTCACCATCTACATGCACACTGAATACTCTATTATATCCTCATTTGTCACAAAACGGCACCAGTTCCTACATAAAATTTTATTTTTACCTCTCTTTATTGCTATACAGTTTTATGTAGTGTGTTAGGCCAAGAATGTACATTCGATAGCTTGACAGACAGGTTATGTGGGTGGCATGCCAGATTTGGAAGAGATAACTTCGGCTGGGAGGTCAAACAAGGTGGCCCAACCGACAAGAAAACGGGACCTTCACAAGACCAAACTGGGGGTAAGTGACGTAATGGGTCAAAGTTGACTTGAAAAGTTTAGACGCGAAAGTTGCACGGAAACAGGCTTGTCCTTCATATTTTTGTGAACCGTCGATCCTTTATGTCATAAAGTCAAATATTGTAGGCCTACCCTAAATCCGCAGCTGTCCATTACGCAGTGACTCTACATTGCCAATGCCTTTACTTATAATTCTACACAATCCTTACAACGTAGACGCTGCTTGTATCCAAATATTGGTAGCCTTGTCGTCTTAAATCGCAAATTAATGTACATTGTGGACAATTTCATTTTAACTTTACAATTATCAATTTAAGCAGCTATACTGTATTTCACACTTTCATATTCTTAACTGAACATCGGTAACGGACAAAAGTAAAGTGATTGTTTTAGTATTTATTCTTGTTTGATCCTGACAATTCCTGTCAACCTTATTCCTACACCATGTAGCTTTCAACTAGCACATTGTCATAGGGACCAAGTACTAGCGTGACTGTGACTCGATGCCAGCAAGTTAAGGGCTTGAATAAAGCCATTTATGACTTTTCTCGAAATACATTGAATATAGTGATAGGCTTTTATGGTTGTTATGGTAAAGTTAGAGCAAGGCTTTTGGTTTTATCAACTTTTTTCTTTTCATGAAAAGGCGGATTTTACATGTTGGCCAGCTCCACCTTCGTTGCGGCCGGAAATACCAAACTTCGACCGAAAGGAGATGTGGCGAGATTTGCCAGTCCTCTGATGAACACCACCTACAGTCAAATCTTCCGCTTTTGGTACTTCATGTACGGACGAAACATCGGTTCCTTGAATGCTTACATACTGATTAACGGTACTGGCCAACTTGGAGACGCTGTGTGGACGCGTAACGGCAATAAGGGACCTAATTGGTTGCTTGGAGAAGTTCGGATACCTATCCACCAGAAATTTCGGGTAAGAATTTCCCTCTGTCAATATAACAACGAGAAAAGATTATAGTCAATCAACCAATCAATCAATCAATAGACTTGAAGTTTTATGTTGCTAAAATCACAAATAAAAAAAAGCTAGATCCTCATTCAGAACGACAATTTGTAATATTTTAGACTTATCTTGTCCAAACCCTTGGAGATAGGTTACAACTCTTTTTATTAAAGGTATCGTTTTACAGCCTTGAAACCGGATTTGAATTCGTTTTGTCATAAACAGTGTCTCGAGATGCTCTCCCCTGGATGCTCTTTCATGTCAAAAGAACATGTAATTCTGCTCTCTCATTATTGAAATCACGATTCGAATCGAGTACAGCGATAGCTAGATGCTGTAGCATCTAAAGCCCTGTTCTCTCAGCTGGAGTCGGTGAAATTGACTATCAGTTATAGGGGTTTAGTTCCTGTCGGAAGTAAAACGTTTATTGCTCAGAAATGATTGATGACACGAACAACACAAGTCGGTATCTTTTTATATTTCTCGTGACCACTTCATCAATTGATGCCAATGACAAGAAATCGTGGCATTTCATTATCTTGTGACGATTAAAAATACTCATTTTGTTGATGAAGAAAAGTGAGTTTATAATACTGACGAGTTTAAAATTTACTGATTAATGTTCACGGATTGCTCTTTCACATTTGAAGGCTGAATATTGAGACATCATTTTTCAAAACTGAAACCCCTCTTATCGACAGGGGACACACATGCAAAGTCGGTCAAATAGCCACGTGAAACTTGGTATTTATATGCGATCAGCGATTTGCGGATCAGGGTCTCTGACGTGACTCGTTGATAACAGAAATTAAGTATCATCATATTTGACTTCATTATTAGACAGGCTCCATAGATCAGTTTTGATTGACAACACGGAAGAATTTTTTTCCAAAGATTAATAGTAGACAATTCGACTTGAAACATTCACACTATATTGAAAGTAAATTTGAACAGCTACTGTTCGTTTGAAATGATGTATTGTTTAACTGTGCCCTTTATGAGAATACGGGGACTGTCTGACAAAAGCAATAGTGGAATACTCGGACGCTTCTTTTGTAACAAAACTTATTTGTTTTATCATCCCAAGGCAATGAAAATCCGCGCTCGTCTGAGATTGCTTATTAAGCTCGCACGTAAATATCTATTTCCCTTGACAGGTCATTCTGGAAGCCGTGGTGGGCAATGGTGTATACGGTGATATCGCCCTCGATGGCATCTCTGTCAGAGGTAATGGAGTTGTCTCCTAACGTTGAGCACGTAGTTGTAAAAAGCAAGCTCACCCTGCAATTTAGATTTTGATGTGAATTGCAAAGGTCATCTGAATGATTTGCGTATTGTTCGAACATTTTCTAAAATATAACTTATTTCCCCTCTGTGTAATACATACTGTACTCCGGGGAATTAATGATTACGCCAACCAATTTCATAAAATACTGTTTTGTCTGGAAGAAATAAGTCATAATTCATATTTCAAGATGACGTTTGATAACGTAGATACTCGCGTGCAAATTCATTCTTTATCAAATTATATTGCAGGAAGAGGTTTAGCAGACGTCAATGACGTCTAGTACTGTTTTTATTATATTTTGTTTTAAATCCACGCTTTCTTTGATAAGGGTCTTCTCCAGCTTTCTCGCTACATATCATAAAATGAAGCACTAGACGTGAAAGAGAACTGTTCGAAACTTTGATTGACTGTCTCTCAAGGCTTATATTGTTATCAATATTTCGTGTTGCTATTATTGAAGACCTCTATACAATTCTTGAAAGCATATGTCGGATACAGGATGTTTTGATTGCGGGATTGCCTTTACATCTCACATATCACGCTGCATCCTTCATCGAAAGCGTCCTTTGGTCGCTTGGTATATAAATAAAACCCGCAGAGAAATAAAACACACAAAATTCTAGACACTTTATCATAAATAAAAATTAATTCATGCCACACGTTAAATTTCGACAAAGAATTTGATAGGAGCTCACTTTATCAGCGCGTTCTTGTATTTTTAGACATGGCCTATGATTGTACGTTTGAAAGTAAAAATATCTGCGATTTCACGCAAGAAAATGGAGACCATTTTGATTGGACGCAAGGCCGAGGAAAAACGCCGACCAAACGAACGGGTCCGAACAGAGATCACACTTTCGGAAACACAAAAGGTAAGAATTTTTGATGAGTGACAGGAAACTCATCCGGGACATGCAATGAAATCTAGTGAAAAAGAACAGCGTGGCTCTTTAAGTAAAGCTGCGTTTATTTTAATCTTTGGGAAAGTGGTTTTTCGAAATTTCACACTTCAAGCGGCCAATGAGGTAAAATTGATGATTTGAGGTCGACGGTTGCTCTTCAAGAGGAGATCAAATTAAAGGAAATCGATTATGCTATGTCTTGCTACAACATTGCGATGTCGTTTTTTTCTACAAAAAATCGAGTAAAAGCTTCTTATATTACCAAATTTACAAAGCAGACGTTCACGGTGAGCTGTTTTCGACGTGCTGCGTTACACTTACATAAAAATTTCAATCGATAAACATGCTGTGTCCTTGTAAACACCACGCAAGAATCCTTCATGACATATACTAGTTTGTCTCGTTTGATCATTTACGTAATTAATTTAGAAAAAACAAACAAACAGAAATTGAGAGAGAGAGAGAGAGAGAGAGAGAGAGAGAGAGAGAGAGAGAGAGAGAGAGAGAGAGAGAGAGAGAGAGAGAGAGAGAGAGAGAGAGAGAGAGAGAGTAATCTAGTTACACAAGGGAATGGAAGTTGAAACATTGTCATACAGCTCACTCATAGTGATAAAAGGTAATACCATAGTTGCTTTTTTCATCACCTTTCTCCATTCTAATTGGTCAGCCCGTGAGACAACCTAAATACGGTTTTGCCTCATGTCGATATCAACCCTTCCGTACAACAATAGGATGAATATAGCTTACCATTTCATTAAAATGACTAAATTATAGTCTTTTGCTAAATGGATAGTTTTCATTTTTTAGACGAAACGTAGTTCACGAAACTATGCTTGAATATAATACACTGTTTGGTATGATTGCCATGAACACAAGGCGAACCAGCACCAGCAATAACCCCTTAGATCTATGTAAAATATTACTGCTAGAGGCGATGTAATTTCAGTTTGGGTGTTATTATATCTGCAAACTTTCAATCCGGTGAGCACAGCTTGCAATGTGCATATCTGTTGGAAGTGAAACATGTTGATTTAGTAGATGAATTATAATCTAGCACGGAAAAAATTGTTTCTTGTAAACCGACTTGCCCTATAATTCAAGTATGCCAACTGTGACATTTGTACGTTCATCACATAAGCGCATAAGCTAGAAAATTTGAAAAAATGGAGAATTCTGAACTTATTTGTTCTATATTCAAATAACACCACAGTCAAATAATAATTTGAAAATGTTCGAGGTCTACCTAAAGGTATATTATATAACATGTTTCCCATTTTGGTTACATTTGGTTAAATTTTGATTTTCTTTGTATCCTTTGACTGTTTTACTGCAAGAGTATTGACCGAAATAGATGTCTATTTAAAACCAGATATATTTAGTGGTCTTCTGTTTTAACAATAACATATTGCTTTCTGTATTAGAATTTTCAATAGCGAATCAATGCATTTCCAATGTTTATCGCGGTCAAGTATTTCAAATAGAGTACAGTACTGTCATATTTTTCTCTCTTTAATTTGGCATAGGTGCCTACATGTATATTGAGGCCACTGGACCGAGGCGCAACACGAAAGCCATGTTAGTGAGCCCTGAATTCGTCAAGGGACCTGGCCCGTGTAAAGTGTCTTTCTTCTATCACATGTACGGAACCTTCATCGGAGAATTAGCCGTGCATGTTAAGAGCGCAGACACTGGGAAAACGTACGGGCAGGAGAAGATGGCAAAAGGCCGGCAACCAAGGCAACGTCTGGCAAGTGGCTGAGGTTGATATTGGGGACGTAGATGGACGCTATCAAGTAATTTCAATTTCTTAATGTATCTTTCGTGTTTCCATGGCCACCCTGAGTTATCTAAAAAAGAAAAAAAAAGAAATGCCGATCAAAGCATCTAAGGCAGCATCTCTTTCAGTAACATGTGCCTATGTGTGAAGGACGACAAGTGGTTTTGAAATACTGAGAGTCGGCTGTGAGTCACCGGGTCTCACCGTCACACTATGCGGTCGTCTTGGAACCGGTGATTTGGTTGAAAACGTTTCTGGCAAAATATCACCGCGACACGTTCACATTTTTATTGTATTTTGAAGTTATATCCATGAGACAAGACGTCCATTTTGTTGATACATGATTAATACTGTGATTTATAATCCACCACAGAATGGCCTTTATTACTCTTCTTGCATACTATATTCATCCGATCCTCAATATCGCCGTTGTTACTGCCTACCGTTTCAGCGTATCGAAAGCAGTCTGCAACGGTAATGACATTCAACAATTAAGCAATTGAAATGCATTGCCATATTTTTCACCTAGGTGGCTTTCGAAGCAAGCAGAGGAAGAGGATCTTTGGCTGACATTGCCATAGACGATTTCAAATTACTCGGAAAGCAATGCCAGGGTGAGTTGTACCTCAATAGTTGACCCACCTGTTGTTGTTTTTCAAGGGACCGGCATTTTTCGCCCAGGAGACGTTGTATGTAAATAATTGAAATACATATATTGCGTGGATGATAAAAGCTAGAGCGTTGACGTCACGAATCTGTTATCTCGGAGTCCCTTCAGTTTGGCAATGAATACTTATCGATATATTTGACCCAACTATACTAGGTATTGAGCGTGTAATCTTTGATATTACTTTGAAAGTCATAACACCCAAGTTATCAAATGAACCTCGACATTTCCTCTGTTTCTATCACCACCGTTCTCCGAAACAACATCTGGTCTGATTGTGCATAAACTCTGTGATAAATAGTGATCTCATGCGAATTACAATTGATGGTGCATTAATATACGTAGATTACAAAGGTATATCATATGGGGCACCCATAAATAGCCTTGTTCCCTTTAGAAACAAACCAGGCAAAACAGTTAATATCTTTCAGTTATCAATCAGATTAGAAACATAATCACTAATCTGACCTTATCACGGGTGAGGAAGACAATTAAGATATTCTTTCGATAATAAATGATGTTGTCAGCATTCTTTCTCAGTGATATATCTGTTGACATGATACATAACTATTTATCAAAAATACCGATGTTACAGTAATTGTGAAGACCCATATCATACGTCAAAGTGAAATCTGTGTACAAGTGTAAGATCATTTCAATAGCAGTAGCAATATTTTAGAATCATGAGGGTATTGATTTATATCTGATCTTCCGGTGACCGTATTATCAAAAATGCACGGCGCTGTTCGATTTTTGTGTCGCGGTATATAGTAATACAACCGCATGCCTGCAACCAGACACAATATTTAAACATAGCGTCTAGTGTCGTCGATCACTGCTACGTTGTCATGGGCATGTACAATTATTCGTGATATATGACGTGATTGCCTCCGCAATGGTAATTTAAGAAAATGGACAAAATGGTATACGGCACTGCAATCCTCGTCCCTGACCTTATTTCAAGTGTCTTTACATGAATAGGGTAATTAACCAAATTCATTCAGAGGACAGTGATGAGGCAATAAACAGACAATTAGGGAAACTGAAATTGACGTACAGGTATATAGATACAAAATACAGTGCTGTTCAACGAAATGTTTACGAAGCGCCAAATGTAAAAAAAATAATTTCCACAATCACGCTTAATAAGAGATAGGTGGTGGAAAATGTATATATATATATATATATATATATATATATATATATATATATATATATATATATATATATATATATATATATATATATATATATATATATACATATTTACATACATACATACATACATACATACATACATACATACATACATAAGTACGCACATCCATCCATCCATCCATCCACACATACATACCCACCTCACTTCCATATCGAAGTAAACATGAAGGGGAACATGAACATGACTCTATGATGAACTGTCATGTCTTACAGATCCCTGTGCCTTCGACAATCCATGCGAGAATGACTCTGAGTGCCTTGTACTTGAGAACAATGACTATATGTGCAATTGTACGGAAGGCTGGAGTGGGGATAAATGTGATCAAGGTAACTGATTATTAAGAAAACCATTTTTAGAGTGATTATGCTCTCTAAATTTCACCTATGAAGCTTGCTCAGACATCTGTTCGGTGTTTTAAAAACTAAACATACTGTTTTGATCTGAGCTTAATCTTCCGATTCAGCAACACCGACAGAAGCCCGTCCACCCTAGGTCCTATGAACACGACATTCTAATTGCCCACGCAATTTACTATCTTCACATGTCGCTGGCTTATTTGAAGTTTCAAATGTTGATGTTTCCGACACGAAGGTATTACGGGATTAACGTGGTGGTAATTGGCCACAGCTTTCCATTTCATTTTTGTTGTAAAATGATATAATTCGGAAAATCTTTCAAATGCATCGGAAGTACACTGGCGGCAATCGACGCAAAATATGGGATTTATCCTATCAAAATACAACCGCAACATTTTAATGAGAGTAAATTCATAGAATCCTGATCGATTCCGATTTCCACTTCGTTTGAGATTAAGACTTTCGTAATTCAATCACTGTATTGCACATTGACAGACTATACGATGAAACATGTCAACGAAAACTTTTCCCGTTCTCGGTACAGCGAGATTTTCAATCTAACAGATGCGTTCAATATTTCAAATATTTCACAATTTTGGTTTTTTTTCAGTTGATGATTTATGATTATAGGGGGTTACGTTCACTAATGATATTCATTCTTTTATTTTAGATTTTGATAACTGTGTATCAAATCCTTGTTTGAACAATGGAACGTGCGTCGATTCGGTTGGCCAATATAACTGTTCCTGCATGCCGGGCTTTGATGGCAAGATTTGTGAAGAAGGTAAACTTTTCAACAGAAATTTTACTCTACCGAGAAAAAAAACAAGGGCAGCGATAAACGACTCACAGACATCTATGCAATTTATCATTTATCAGTACTGAAACAGTAGACAGGTGGTCGGGCGACGAATCTAAAGACATTCATGCAGACAGAAAAGCTGACAGTCAAACTGATGAACGTGTCACACACATCCAGACAGAATCACTTGCAGCCTGAATAGATAGTGTCAAACAGGCGCTTTAAGCTTGATGACCGGACACCAGCACCAACACGCTATCAAAATATTGCAAATCTTCACAGAAGTCCTAACAGACAATGAAATAGACGCTTTAGGATTTGCTTGAGGATGTTTTCGGAAAGCGAAAATATTATCCTGCTATACTCGTCAAGTCTAGTGAATTTTAAATTTCTAACATTCAATACATTTTTAGTAGGGCTACATACATATTTTTTTTATGATTGACGATCAAACGAATGCCGATACAAGTAGGTATAGCAGCCCGAATGACCGAAAAGAAACACATTAGCGATTATGGTCAGACTCAAATCTTCACTCCAGTTTTCATTCAGAATGTGCAATAAAACACAAAAATACATCTCTCTCTGAAATCAGTGAAAGCACGCGCATGTGTCATGGAAACTGAGAAGTTGAAAACTATCACAGCTAGAAAAGCTGATTCTCTCTCTGTCCTGCAGTGTTGATAAAATCATGTGCGTCTTATGTTCCTTCAATTTTGTCATGGAGCATGGCAAAATGGATTTGGATATGAGATAATAGATGCAATTAAAGTGTGAGAGAAAAGGGGTTAAGGCAATAAGGAGTGCTCCCGGGTAAATAGATGCAAGCTCACACCGACAAGGGCGCTACAAGATTGGGTAAATGGATGAATGAATGGTGTGTGAATCAGAATGGGGAATACATATATCTCTATAAAATGTTCTTAACTGGCCATGAACATCAAAACGGGCGGTAGACCAAGACCACAGCTTGCTCTACATCCTCCCATTGGAAACCTTTTTGTGGTTTCCTAGCAACAATTCTGTCATAACAGACTCCGTAATTTTAATCATACTGTGTTTGCAACGACCGTTTCTGAAAAAGAGATATCGATATATCTTGGTAGATAAGAAAAAGCCAGTCAGCGTCTCATTTCAAAGATAAACAGTACTCCATTTTTATTCAGGCGTCGGAGGGATTCAATAAATGATACTATGTACATTGCTGAACACTGTAGTCTGTCTGTCTCTTGGTATTGCATTAGTTTTAAAATTAGTCGCATCTCTTTAATTCCTCTAGAGGAAATTTGCATGTAATATACAGCGGAAGTGAGCGTGTGGATTGATAGCTAAAGGGCAATGCCGTCTTGAGAGTCAAATCGTAAGTTCGTCAAGTGATTTTGTTCAATTGCTCTCCCATGTAATGCTTTCTAAATAGTAATTTAATTGTAATCTTCCATGTGCTGTGTCTATGACATGAACGTTTCCAGAATGCGTCGATCTGAACAAGAACTGCCCGTACTGGGCTGGAATCCAAGAATGTGGCAAGAACCCGGATTATATGCACGCTTACTGTCGCAAGAGCTGTGCCATCTGCGTTGAAGCAGGTAAGCCTAGTCACAGGGTGTATTGTGCACTAACTTAATAAAACGCATAATGTGTAATTATGGTCGCTCATCCGTGTAATTGTTTGTTGGTATTCGTCTGTTATCGGATTTTACATGGCATTAGTTAACAGTTCATCGCGTATGTTAATTGCCTGGACTTGTCGAGTGGCTATTTGCAGCAACCTTTCGTCCTGCCCATCTCGTGTTTTGTCAAAAGCGTATCATCATACGTACACACTCTGAGCACTTTTTCCTGCTCGTTTTTTTCTTTTTCAAGTTGAATGCTGTACTTAATGACAGTCTTGTTTTCATGTGTCTTTTCCGTGCAAAAATGTTTCTTTATCTTATTTAGTACTGATCTTGGTAAAGCTAAACATAATTTATACAGCAAAATGTTACTATCTTCAGTTAAACCTAATCACACTAGTAAGGGGGCACACAGATTGCGTAGATAATAAGTTCATCCTTTCATACTATTGATCTTTCTGTGTTTTGCTTTCCAAAAATGTTAAAACATGTGTTACATACTCAGATCAATGTACAGCAAGAACACGAAATACCATGACACAACATTTTCATATTGATTTGAAATTTTGGAATCAACACTTTGTCAACATGATGTAAAGTCTAAGCCATGGCACAGTGATCTCCGAAATCGTTTGTAAATAGTTTAAATTTGCATGTTCGCTAACTTTAGAAATTTGGAAATACATCCTGACATAAAGGATTCCAAATCGGGTATAAAAAGTCATCAAGATTGATCTGTTAATCTACCTCATGCAATTGGATGCTTACATTTATGTTTGGAGCGATAAAAATAAATGTAATCCACGGCACTGGCAGACATAAAGCTTACTTGGTTTCGAATATTGCAGAAGCTAATAATTTCAACAAACGGAAATTTTTTTGACTGCTTCATATCATAAGGGAGGGCGTTGATAGTAGATGGGGAAATTATAAAGATGAAGTGATCTCTTGATGCGAAGTCCTGACCTTAGGAATATTGACAACAAGGGTCTTCTGAGACCCGAAGTTATCTCTTCGGCAATTCTGCCAGACTACTATCTTTTGAGTGTGGCATTTAGACAAGTCATTCTCAAGTGTTACTTCGCTTTATTGCTTTAATGCGGAGAAGGCTTTGCCATAAAATCAGCAGGCCCTGTGCTGAAATTAACTCGGGGAAATATGTACACATAGGACAAAACGAGAGAGGAATTTCACAAACAGAGGTTTCGAAAATTGATGGTGGGGAATTTGGATTTGGATCATGTCTTTGCCATACGTAGAATGGCGGCCATTTCGGTCGCTATAAGGTAAAAGATCTGTTTAAATTCGCTTGTTTATAAATTGTGAGCAGGTAGTTGTACTTTAGGGGGTATATTAAAACAGGGTCTCTCTCTCTCTCTCTCTCTCTCTCTCTCTCTCTCTCTCTCTCTCTCTCTCTCTCTCCGTAACATCACACTCACGACGATAGTTTCTTATCTCGTCCATGGATAACTTTGTTTCATGTATGAAATTCAATGCGCATGGATTTCAAATGGCTTAACTTTAACCACAGCCGCGAGCTAAATTTCACTGAAGCCCAAATTGGTCAAGTTGGATGAGTTAACACACTTCACAATGATATACCACAATTCCTGCCACGTTCGTTTTCCTTCAAACAAAAAAGTTTCCATGAGAAAGTAGCTTACATGATCACGAACGACGACGTGATTGACAGTCGCTTAAGAATTTGTTGTGGCACCCTAACGTTACTATTCTTGCATCAATGCCCTTTTCCTGATGTGATATTCATGGCGAGCGTTCGACCCTAACCTTTTCCATAGGTCATCAGAATTCAGTAGTATATACATCATAGCATTGCAGCAGTATTAGCCTAAGTTAGCTGTGCCTTTAATGGATGTCATTAGGAGAGCGAGCAGCATTTCATCGGAACACAATTCTTAAGAAGTAGATTCAAGAGCGAAAAAAGACAGTGTGAAATGTATTCCGATCACGAATGCAGTCAATTATTGGCGATTTGGAAAATGGGGAAGGAACGTCCACGAGGAGGAGGTATTCCCACGTCGTGTGACGTCATCGCCTGATAGGATAGACTAGAGCGGATGTATTATCAGCGATTAGCCATTGCAAACCGATCATTATTGTTTTCAAATCAGCAACAAGAAGCTTCTGTGAATTCAAATGAATAACTATTGACTGTTTTCGAAAAAAACCTGAAAAGTGGTTTAGAATTGCATATGTTTGTCACTGTCTGAAACCTTTCTTAATAACACTTCTTATTGACGACACCCAAGTGATTTCATCTACGAGACGGCTGTTTTTTTTCAGTCTGTGAAGATAGCAGTCCGCATTGTCCGCTGTGGGCGAGTCTCGGCGAGTGTGAAAAGAACCCCTACTACATGGTCGCTTACTGTCAGCGAAGTTGCAGAAGTTGTATTATTGGTAAGACGTACATATACACCCGTCACAAGGGGTGACCAATGTTTTGTATGATTGGCAATGGCATTAACAACGACAACAACGTTAGCAAAGGCGCCTACAATTACACCAATAACAGCACCTTTATTTCTGGCGATTCTTATAACAGCAGTACTTCTACAACAACCGTTGCATGACAATTTATTTTTACAATCGTAGAATAACAAGCATGTCAGCAGGATACTTTAATGTAATTCTGTTGAAGAGCCTGTGGTGTGCAAGATCTGATCTGCTTGGTAAAGTTTTCAACGCTTTACATATGTATGCACTCATTTTTAACTGCATATGATAAGAACAACTATGTAACTTTGTAACATTTTTATTAATTTTGTGATAAAACATGTATTATCCTCATCTCCAAAAATATGTTGATATTTATAGCATTAGCCTGGTAAACGCCAAGCATTGCGTCTACATCATGATATGTTATTGTTGACAGTTTCCTGGGCCGTAGCCTGACGTAATTTACCAAGGTTGCAGAACCTAGCTTTACCTAGAATTTGGGTAATTTACATAAATTTACATATTGACGGTGTGGAGAATTCTAGGGGGAACAGCCCCCGGCCTTGGTTTCTATAACTTTGGATAATACACGCATGTAGACAGTGTTGACAAACTGAATATTTATGCGAATTTCGAGATGATTTTAGGAGCAATCTGAGAAACTATTTTATACAAACAGAAGATAAATTATGGAAGTCCGGCGTTACCAAACTTTCTAACACGACTGTTGTGTTACAGATATTGATGACTGCGACCCGAATCCCTGTCAAAATGGCGGCGAATGCCAAGACGGAATACGTGACTATAACTGTACCTGTCGCTCTGGCTTTCATGGGAAAGACTGTACTAACGGTAACTATGGCAACGAAATATTTAAGCACAGTATCGCCAGACCGTCGCGGTTGAATTCTTTCTTTCTTAAAATATTTTGAAGATATTCATCGCACTAACGACAATGACAGGTCATCAAATAATACTTTCGTTTCTTGTGGGCTATGCCCATGGCTGACATACGACTCTGGTTTTGGAAAAGTCAAAATCCTGAGGAACAACTTACATGTTTTCAACTTAGATGTTTTCAAAAGAACTTCAAATAATATGGTATTATTTTTTTCTTTCTTGTCTTTGCAGAAATAAATGAATGTGAAAGCTCTCCTTGCCTGAACGGTGGTACATGCATGGACCACCACGACTACTTCAACTGTTCGTGTCTAAGCGGATGGACCGGTCATTATTGTCAAATCAGTGAGTAAATTCGTGTTTCATTGACTGCATGGACGAAATTAGTCTGGTTCCCTGCCCCATTTCTACCGCTGGCTGCGCTGCTCACGAACATTTTGGTGAGACGTGCAGCCAGCGGTAGAAATGGTGCAAGGGACCAGACTTGGACGAAATGTGAGGGCGCTTTCTTTATGTATGGGGACAATCAAGGTAAAAGCAGGTCTTCTCTATACTCTCATTCTAATAAATGAATTACGTTCCACTCCATTCATTCATTGATGATGGATCAGCCAGAGTTGGCAGCTTTGCATGCCGTCTAGGAGAAACCAGAGGTAAAAAACCTAAGATAAGGGAAATTCTCTAGAAACTTGTGTCCGAAAACAATGCATAACACAGGACCACGGGGTGGTATCGGACTTCACCTCTTTTGTTCATTCCCTCAATACGCAAACAAAACAACATCTTTGTTTTTTATGATAACCTGGACGAATCCATCTGTAGGCTGCTGAAGTGGCTAGATAGAGTGAATGTCTAATTCCTAACTTTCAAGTAATAGCTCCGTAGCCCCGCCCACACAGTATCTATCAATGCCGCGTGTCAAATTCACGTAACGCGAAGACATCAATTTCTTTCTATACTCAGATACCATCCAACCGCGAGAAATAATATAAGGCACCTCACGACTTTTCACTTGGTAAGGAAAGCTACATTAAGTTAATGTGCTGGCGATATTTGCGACTTAATCTCGGTATAGTTTATATAAGCTCTTTTTTACTGTATTTATCTAGATGTCGACGAATGTGAGAGTAATCCGTGCCAACATGGCGGAACTTGCATGGATTTACTTAACGGTTATAAGTGTGAGTGCACACTGGGATACGAAGGACCTGACTGTGAGGCAGGTAGGTGTCAGATACTGACCTTCGCTAGGAAAAGGTAGCTACATTCTCAACTACAGAGGGCGAGCTCAACAAGATTGGATGTAATGCGATACAGCCACAACACCTGCGCAATATTCGTCAGATTCCAATACCGTTACCATAAATCGTAATATAGTCAGAATGACTGAAGTACTGTCGTCTAAAAAGGGTTGTAGGTCATGGGTATCGGCACCCACATGTGTACCAAAGACTAGATCGAAATCATAGTTCCCCGTTTGCATAACATTAGCTACATCAGAATTATCTATTCAATTAATCGATCAATTTTCCGGTCCACGCCAACTTCTTCGACAGATGTCAACGAGTGTGCGACTAATCCTTGCAGTAACGGTGGCACTTGCACAGATGGCATTGCTAATTATACATGCACGTGTGCCCCTGGTTGGACAGGACCAAACTGTACCGTTGGTGAGTATTTTATAAACCAGCAAATTAAATTTCCTTTGCATATTGTTCATAAATGAGTTTAAATCAGTACTTTAACGGTGAGTACGTGTATTTTTCATATGTCAATACCAGACGGAAACTTTTAAGAGACTAACCTTTTCTTTCCATGTCATGTTTAAGATTTTGACGAGTGCCACAGTTTACCGTGTCAGAATGGCGGTACCTGTTACCATGGAGCCGGTCGTTATATCTATGTCTGCCACTGCCCGTCAGGCTGGGAAGGAACAAACTGCGAACAAGGTAAGTAATATTAATAGTATTTCATATTTATTATATGTATCATCAGCATCATCCTAATTGCCAAGCAAATCAGTGATTACACAATCAACCAAATAGACCGACCCTATCGGACAGTAACGATTTCGCTGAACATGCGAGGGTTTTTCATATAAACTTTCAGAACGGCTCCTGACCATCGATCTGCAAACAGACGCCATATGTGCGCTCTGTATGGCCAAGGTTATCAAAATATCAGAAAGTAATAGTCTCCCCCTCTCTGTCTCTGTCTCTGTCTGTCTGTCTCTGTCTCTGTCTCTCTCTGAGAAGATGTGGACGAGTGTTTGAGCAATCCGTGCATAAACGGTGCAACATGTTTAAATGGACAAAATCACTATAACTGTACCTGTCCAGAAGGATGGCAAGGCAAACACTGTGAAACTGGTGAGCAGTCATTACCAAACCTTTGTTAAATGTTTTGTCATTTTTTCAGACGCTACTCGTTGTCTTTAATTGATATCGTTATTTCAACCATTGTCTTACTGCCCAGTTAAATTTATCTGTAACTTGTTGTCAGTTTTTCATCATTTTTGTTCGCGTAGCAAGTACATTTTTTGGTCTTCTTCCCGAAGCACCTTGAAATACTCATCATTCGCCTTGTCAGCATAAGCTGCGTATATATGTGTGATTTATTTTGTTTGAGAATGCATTCATGTCTGGACATAAATTCTTCCGTCAGCGACAAAAAATCCGTTTCATAAATACAGTTTGTCTAAAAACCTACTGTATCTCCACGTGCACGTAATAGGTATTAAGCGCCGAGCCTGTTATTATATCAGTGATTACAATCAGTACATCCACAAGTATATTGGATACATGTTTTTGTTTCGACAGACACCAATGAATGTGAAAGTAGTCCGTGTTTGAATGGCGGCTCGTGTTTCCATTCTCTCGGTGACAGCTTTTACGTCTGCGCATGCCAGCCAGGCTGGGAAGGTGATCGTTGCCAAGTAGGTAAGCAAACGCGTGGTACACAGTTGACATAAGTTCCCGATGGTAAATTATGAACTCAAGACAGGTTAAGTATCAAATATCGAAACACTTGGAAACAAAACTTAACGTTTCATTTGGTGTGTTGCCAATGCTTGCCATGGCCTGGATTTGTTAATAGAGCCTTACCTACCCCATGTCTGGGAACGTATTGCTACACTTTCTCTCTTCACAACAGCTTGTCTCGAAGTTGGCATTACTAACACAATGTTTCCTTGTTTACTAAAATAAACAAGCAAACAATCTTGAAAATTCTGAAAAAGAGATCTGCCAATTAACAAAACTTACAGCTATGAAACCATATGCATAAAGACTCAAACATTGTCGAAGGTTTCATATTCTCCGCATAGTCGTTTAGCTATCTATGCTGCGTTTTATCCATTGATTCTTTGATCAGATCATTGGTTCAGATAATCGTGTTATTGCAAATTCTGGCATCATCAAGATTTCGTTCACTGTGTCAAACAAGTAACGACTTCCTTTGGATGTACTTATCGGGCAGATATTGATGAATGTGGAAGCAACCCGTGTCTGAATGGCGCCACCTGTGTTGACAAGTTGGCGGATTACTCTTGCCAGTGTGCAGAAGGTTACAATGGTGATAATTGTCAAGATAAAGGTAGGTAATTTTAAAGGCCCAATAGCCTTATCTTTTAGCATTAGTTTTGTCATTTTACTTTCAAACTAAAATAAATTCCTTGGAATGTACTGATTGAGGGGTGTTTATACAAGTATAATAAAGTGTCCACTGGGACTGCATGTGCAATTTTGAGCAAGATAAATAATAAACGTTTACCCAAATGTAAAATGGCGCCCTCATCCGAATAAAGCAAAAAACCTGTAAATTGTGCATATATGCATTGGAATCTTCACAGAAACAACAGAGTAGTCCAATATAATGCATAGTACTGAATGTTTTCCATATGCCTTGTTTTCTTTGTAATATTACCGGTTTTTAAAATGGCGAGAAATCAAAATAACCGTTTAAAGTCGAACCTTACTAGTCCAATATTTCAGTAGTAATAGACTATATCCTTTAAATTTGTAGAATTTAAAGAAAACCACAGAAAATAGAAAGCCTTTTTCAGGTCAATGAATTTCAAGAGTTAAAACTACAGGGGCTTTAATGATTCATCCCCCTCACACACAAACACCCGCACTTTCGCTTGTGACATGATCGAGAAGTGGCTAATAATATCATATGTGTTCTTTCTCGTCAAAGTTTTTGTGTCGACCACAATCAAGACCACGACAACAGTTTCACCGACAGCGCCATCATCGACCACAGTTTCAGACGCTGCAACTACTGCTGTCGAAGCAACCAGGAAAAATACGGAAACTTCAACGATGCAGTCAAATGAAACGGGCACATCTACACGGAACGACGAGCCATCATCGGCAATACCGATGAGTACGAGCGAGCGACGCGTTTCAAGAATACCCGAATCGACCACTGCGGAAGAAACGCAAACATCGAAAGCTTCAACAGAGAAATCGGTGGTTGGCACGACCAAGCGACAGGACAGTTCCACGGTTGAGTCACAATCAGCAACGCAGACCGTCGACCAGGATGACGATGATGATGACGGGGAGTACGACGATTCTGACTATCAGAACTCTGGCGAAAGCGAAGAATCTGTGGATTATAGTGCACAGACAGATACACCATGGAAGTCAAGTACCACCATTGAAAATTTTTATACCTCGCCTGGGGACCGGAAAAATGACGCTTTAACACAAGTCTCAAGAGCGGTCGCTGAATCTAAGGAACCCTTTACGCCCACAGTCAACCAAAAGCACTTTCAGAGACAAGATAATTTTAAGGGAAACAGTCACGTGGCCACAGCGGCAGCGATCGTCACTGTCATGATCATCTTGGCCATTGTGGCGGTGGTCTTTGCGTACGTTTACGTCAAACGAAGTAGGAAGTGTTCATCCTATAGCAGTTCGACGTCATCCGACCATTTCAATTTGACGAGGCACGACCATGGCGTGAAACGAAACAGTGAGGTATCGCTTTCAACCAGCGTAGGATCGGAGGGCGCTGTTGACAATACCTTTTACAGTATCTAGCAACACGAAAAACTCCCACCTTCCGTATTTGTGACATCAGAGCGGAATAATTTGAGTAAAACTTAAAGATATTGGGTTAATATTAATAAAACGTTAGAACGAGTGATGTGATATTGTCTCATGTGACACAATGACAATCTCACAACACATCTGAGCTAGCACTAAATTTCGAAACAATAACTCCATAATCAGTCCGGGTCATTTCCAAGATTGGCGACTCATTATGATAATGTAATCCGGCTTTTAGCCAATCAACGATCATTAATAAAGTACAGGTCACGCTGGGTCACAAATTACCCACCAAGTGTGATCGGCAGTTTTTGGCCGCTTATTAAGCCTCTGTCTTGTGAATTTCGACTGTCAACATAATCCACGTTTCTGCAGAAGGTCATGTCCAACAAGGAGTCCGATGAGTGAAGAAATATTCGAAATATTGACGATTCATTTCTACCCCCAGTTTATCGATTTCGCTCAAGTACTGAGAATCATTTTGTGATTGTTCGTCATCTCTATTAGAAATACTGTTAGAAAGGTTATTTGTGTAGGTACGCATATGGCGTTTTGCAAGAAGGAAGAGCGATGTCAGAGCTTTAAAATGATATCTGTTTTGTGTTGTCCTACGCAGACTAAAAATGGTACGCGATTTTGAAAATGTGTTGACAGAGTGGCAACACAACTGTTCGACATAGGCGGTAGAATTTGTGCACGCTGCCATCTCCGATACAAATGGGGTTTTCTGAACGATCTGTGTGGGTATACGATTTATATTTCGCAGGACTTCAGGCCAGAGTCCAGGAATCACAGTGATATATGGGGTTCGGTTGTCTAAGCCAGAATAAAAATGGTTCGCGATTTTGAAAATGTGTTTTGACAGAGTGGCCACACAACTGTTCGACATTATATGACAGAATACGGCGCGAGAGTTCGACACAGTATGGCGTACGTAACGAAGGGCGCATGTGGAGGTTGCCAGGAAATGCAATTTTTACTGATGGCGCGCTGGCCGCTGATTGGCTAACGAGAGGGGAAAATATTATGGTATAGCGTCGCCAATTTTGGAAATGACCCGGACTGATTATAAACCATTCGTCCATTCATAGAAAACTTCGATCAACACAGGCGGAAACCTTGGTCTGATGTTCTGTTCAGATATAGACCAAGGGGAAGCCTTTTACAGGACAGTGGTTACAAACTCAAGGCCACCTATTACTGGAAAAGGGGTGTTTCACACTAATTATTCACACCCATATGATTATTGAATATAGTTCGTTTTGTCATGTCATGGTTATTCCTCATGACCTCAGATATCTGTGACAACACCTTGAAGAAGTAAAGTTAGAAAGTCAAATGCAAGGTCAACAGAGGATGAGTCCTCGGTGCACGATACAGGTTATTTCCTGCAGAACCTAAAAATAGTTAATCTCTGCTATTCCATTTCCCTTCCCTTAAAACAAAGGGGAAGTTGAGATCACATTTTAACTCATCATCTCTTATTAATAGATTATTAGAGCAAAAGAACTTTAGAAATGACCTGAACGGGACGTGGAACTGTGCTCCTGACCAACTTATTCATCCAGTGGTACTAAAAAAATTGATTTTGTTTTTTATCGTGTTTGTCTCTTATTAACCATTATATCGAAGCATCGATTAAAATACCATCTGGTATTGTAGTATAGTGAACACAGTTTTTCGTGAGATTTGTATAGATTAGACGTGTGTACATTATCAAAACACTCCTTTATAATTTTAAACCGGCAAAAGAAGCAAATTATAAATGACTGAGAGAGAAAATTAGGATTTGAGAGCAGGTCTCATTTATAAGCCAAATGCTAAGCTCTTTTGAATCTCTACAATCTTTTTAATTTCATTTTGTTTACAAGGCGAATTTCCTTCCTGTGGCTGATATCAGCATTGTAATTGTATATAGTCGTGGATGTATCATGAATAAAAGCATCCATATCATTAAAAGTATTTCTTAAGATTCCGTCAGTCTTCATCATTAATATCTAAGTTGTTAATGATCAAACAAAATTTGCTCACTGCTGGTTAAGTTTAAACTTTGGTTCACAACACTAAATAAAAAGTTTTACCTCCAAAAATTTTCGAACAACCACTGTGTCCTTCATCAGCTGGACTTATGCTGGATGACGTCAGAGCGCACATGCGCTCTGACAATCTTGATGTAGATCTCAGCTAAATGATAACAACCCCGCCTTTATTAAGGGACGGTTGCAGGGCCCGGATGTAGATAGCCTCCTTGACACCTCGTTCAAACCAACGTGGATCTTTGTCTATTATGCCATTAAGGGGATCCAGACGTGTTTCAAACCTACCAATACTCTTAGACAAATTCTGGTTGCCCCCAAGGTTAAATCCAAAAAGGAAGACACTGTGAACTCCATCTATCTCATTCAGTGCCTCAGTGATTCATACATCGGAGAGACTGAACGCATTTTAAGGCCAGATTAGGTGAACACAAACGCCCCATCTTGTCGGGGAATTCGGAAGTGGCACACCACATTCATAAGACCAGTCCGGATCATAAAACATGTTAAGATCCTAGACAAAGATCCACGTTGGTTTGAACGAGGTGTCAAGGAGGCTATCTACATTCGGGCCCTGCAAACCGTCCCTTAAGTGACCACAAAGCTAGCACATATGTAAAAATCATCCTTTGTGAACTTCCCCTTTAATAAAGACGGGGTCGTTATCATTTACCTGAGATCTACAGCAAGATTGTCAGAGCGTATGTGCGCTCTGACGTCATCCAGCATTAGTCAAGCTGATGAAGGACACAGTGGTTGTTCGAAAATTTTTTTTTGGGGGGGGGGGGTTAAAATGTTCCACTTTGTGTTGTGAACCAAAGTTTAAACTTTTCTGGTACAATATCCCGACACTGATAAACTATCATAAACGATTGCTTATTATAATGTGGTGACACCTCAATCTTAGATTTTATTTACTACGTTTCATTGAGATGGAATCAGTGTACGTCGCTTACTTTTGAAAAATTGCCGTGTATCTTTTAAGAAAAGAAATGCTAGCCAATGTGTTAGTTAACGCCCCCTTCTGTATAGAGGCATTGCGGTGTCTCTGCTTTTCAGTCGATTATATAGTAGCGCCACCAACGGCAGTAATCATTGGCTTCTATGTTTTGCGTCGAAACGCCATGATATACTGCGTGTATTACTGAATAAATTATCGCACAATTTTTCCGTAATGTGTTCGAATTATTTTGTTAACCCTAGGTCAAGGCCAGAACTCTGGCCTACAATGTCTACCATATTAAAATCACAGATGTTCCTGCTTTATGACATCCATTCCCTTGGTTTTAATCTTCCGCCAATAATCAGAGAGAGAGAGAGAGAGAGAGAGAGAGAGAGAGAGAGAGAGATGTATTTTCAGAGAAATTGGAAATAACGTTAGGAAATTCTCGCCCAGGTAACAAACAACATTGGCTCGAATAACTTAATTTATATCGATACATCAGACACGGTATCGACTCTAACAAGGTATATCATGACAGATTCGTCTTGCCAGTGATATTGTATTCAACACTTCTTTCCTTGCAGGAATGATTGTGTATCTGATAAACAGCTGTAGCGGAATAATGGTCATCAATTCATTGGCCGGCATTAGCGATTATCTTTTGGTCTCGTTAGATAAGAGATGTAGAGCCTAAGCATTTAAGTAGGGCAATCAATACTATGGTGTCAAGCGATCAATGAAATACGACAAATCGATTATGTTCAAGTGCAATTTGGTAAGAGTATCCTTTAACCAAAGTCGTACGTTTTTCGCAGAATACGTGAATTACTGTAATCGAGACAGAAAGGATTTAAGGTGTAAGGAGAAATAGGAACGCAAAGAAAGAACACATAGAGGAAACAAATCTCTGATACAAAACCGTCCAATCAAACTTGAAGGATTAGATGTTGCAAATCAACAGACGGTGATGATTGCCATAGTAATTGGATAAATAGGGCTTCACGGCAGGTGTCAAATTCCGGTTCAGAGGTGAATTGCAGTAGATTGATGGCTAATGCGCTTTGTTACCTGTGCAGGTCTATCGGGACTTAAGGCATCAGTCACTTGACAAGTTTAAATTGGATTAGAGTGGAAATCAACGGCTAGTCCCATGGTCTACACCATATCTTAATATGCCAAAACTATTATCTATAGCCACATGATATATGAAATATTCAAACATGTCCAAATATACTTAAAAGTCCAGTTTGATCAGTAGTCATAAACGTGTCAAGACAGATTCTTTTATATTTTATTGCCTTGTATTCCTTTTCTTCGAAACTTTTGGTCTTTTCAAGTCAGCAGTGCCTCTCTCAAGTCTTGATCGATTGGTTTTCATTTGATCCACTTTATTGGCTGTTTGCCAAACATGTGTATCTTTGATCTTTGATTTTCTTTGTAGATTTCTCTGCTGCGATTGATATCAGGGTTACTTTGTTTTATCGGCTGCCTATATCATAGCATTTATTAAATTACCGTTAACATTGTTCTTGTCTTTCGATTTTATTGGCTTTTATGTCATTTTAAAAGAAAAAATCATTTGCTGCAGAGTAAGTATACAGTTCAACTTTCAATTCTAATACTGTACAACGGATGTTTCAGACAACTTAAATAGTCTTCCAAGATGATTTGAACAGGGCTGAGTTCTGATAACGGCATTCACGTAATGTTCGTTCACTGCAGATAATGGCCTATATTCAATCAAAACCGAGTCCCACCTGTGTTCTATTCACTAATGCAGAAATCGCTAAAATTCGCCAGGCATTCTAGAAAGAACGTTTACGTAAAAGCACTGGGTAACTGTAATCGCTTATTGCGTAAACCCCGATGGCGTAGCCTTGCAAATGATTTAAATTCTTAAATTGGTAAATGGAAGAACGTTCACACAGCTCCTTTAGAGTGAAGATACACACGATTTGATAAAGGAATTCAGCCATAATGCCATCAAAGAATTCAATAATATCTCGACAAATCTTTGCAGTTGGCGGTTTTCATTTTAGCCGCGACAGTATTTCTGAGAAACGGACGACTGTATGACCCAACAGAACGTTTTTACCGTGTATTCAAAGCTATTCAGGACACATTTTCCAACAGACAAACGATATATCTCCATGTATGCCTGGAACGCCAGACAGGGGTTTTGAATCAAAAGTATGGCGCCAAGGTTGTATCTGTCGGACAAAATTAAGTGCCACGGCTTTATAAGTAATACCATATGAGCTAAAATCTCCGGTCACGGAAGGTTTAAAAGGAGAAAAAGGTCTTATGATTAGGTTCGCTACTTGTACTTGCGGGCAACATCATGGACGGCTGATTCGTATGACAAAAATTCGGCCGACTCGAATATCATCTACAAGACATGAATACGTCAACCTCACTTCAAGCTTCGGGCAGTTTTGTTCTATCTTAATTTTGAAAAGTATTTTCGCTGTTATTTTAATCCCGCCATTGGTTGTAGTGTGACACTGTCTGAACAACGCCCCCGGCATCTTCGACTGTGGTTCTCTAACGTTTTGGGTCGGTGGTGTTGGAGCAACCATCGGCAACATTATAACTTGAAAAAAACTGCGTTGATTTACGCGTGTAATCATGATTTATTTTCAGGCAGTGTTTGGCTTACACGCAAGAGGTGTACACCGGAGACCCATTGGTGCTCTATCATGACTTTAGGTGATGCGAAATTGGAAATAACACGATGGCGATGAAGACGATTGAATGCATTGATCAAACATCGCATGCTCACATCACTCATTTGATATTTTAGTTCCATGCCAGAATGTGCTAAGAGAGCACTTCAAAATCGTGTGGTGAACGTGCCCTGCCTTCTTAGAGTTTTTAAATGCCATGATCAGACAATTTTCTTTTAAGCCGTTGCAAGCTTCCCATGCTTGTGCACAACATTCCAATATAGGTTTAATATACATTACATTGTAATCGCACACGTCCTTAAATTTCTCGATGTGTGCAGAAACTTTGACTCCTTTGTACGCTTTCCGAACTACACAGATGTTGGCGTGGATGTCCATTCACGAGGTAAAATGCTGTCAAGTCAATGTGATGGAAAAAAATATTTTGCAAACGGTTACAGGAATTATAGCAATTCACCGTTCAGATTGTTTGGCCTAATAAACATTTACATGACATAGCTGAAAGTTTGCTTGCAAGTGCAATACTAGTGATTGTTAAAGCCTGTATTTCAAAGTAAGTCTTACATACACTGTGTATCACTTGTACACTCCTACTCAGAGATCAGAATAATGGTATTAGATGATTAACGTGAATAATATCTTAAAAATACCGTAACGCTTGTGTAAAGTGTATGTTGTCCCTACTGTTAATGATTATTTCATGGCGGCAGCTAGTTTCGGCCAAGATTGAAGTCACCGATAAGTGTTGCAATTTCAAATACACTTTCAGTTATTTCAAGTAAATTTTAAAACACCCGAGTTGTTTAAATGGCGAATGGCAACAATTTCTGTAGGAAAGAAAACACACTGATTGGTTTGTGTGTTGTCTGTAGCAAAATGGCGCCATCGAGTAGAGGGGAATGGTACTTTCTTGCATATCTGTCCGGTTTGAACCAGTTCCAGTCTAGGATAGCTGGAACTTTTTTACTGTCAAAGGTCATACAGAAGGGAGTTAAAATGTGTCACGAGCAAGCTACACAACTTTGCCCGTTGGGGTCACATTTTAAGATGAATATTACCATCTGCCTGGAAAATACGACTATTTTCTGCACCAAAAATTAACCAAAGAAACCAATATTATAATTGCATGTGATGGCGCTCTTTGTCATCGTCTGATTTCAGAAAACCCACCAATAATATCAAGTACATTATAACAGTTGATTTTCTGGCAGTCTCAGACAAAACCATGAATATTTTAGTACAAGTTATTATCACGCAATGTCTCTATTGGTAATGGGTACCACCCAGCAATTGGTACATGTTCTATCTTCATAAAATTCACCAGTCTTATACGGTTCTTACTGGTACTGATCTTATATTAGCCCATCTTCCATTTCACAGGACTTAGAGTACCTTCAGAATGGTGACACTTTTACCTTTTCATCCACATTAACACTCACATAACCATTTAGTCTTCTTTAAGGCTTCCAAAAGAACATCATGCAGTTTGTTAAGGTTTTGACTATTAGGTGATGGGTGCCGTACGTTGTGAATTCAAATCCGATTGACAATTTTCTGAATTATCATACATCTGAAATACCTCTCACTCTATCCCATCATTAGAAACGTTTCTACTTCCTCAATCTGACCATATTTTGCGGTTCATAAGGCATTCCCATAAACTTCACAAATACTTGTGCAAGTCCATATATGTACTTCATAAATACTAGTACACGTACTTGCAAAAGTCCTGCATAAGTTTAAATAAATATTCGCATAAGTCCAATGTAAGTCTGTTTATCACATGCACCAGCCAAGTTTGTCGTCTCTGAACAGAAAATACCGAGATTTATTCTCTTGTTGTTCTACGTCACGACAACCCGCATCTATGTCACAAATTTGGGCGCGTCGGAACTTTTTTGCATCGATCTTCGATGCGCTCGTCAATGTAAACAAACAACGTGGCTGCCCGTATTTCTCCCGCGATCAAAATTTGTCAGACGTCAAAATTTGTAAAACCAGTCATTATTTTTTGAGTCTGACAAAAAAAATTGTAAGTCCTTCTATCATACTTTTGTCGCTTATACGGCGGTACGTATCCGTATAGACCCTCACCGCCGCCTGACACCTTGCCAACGGCGTATTGATATTATTCCAAAAGTAGTTCAGAAGTTTAAACGTGGAATTGTTGAGGAAAACTACTTTTAAAATAATCACTTCAGGGCTTGTGCAAGTGATAAGCTGTTATTCCCTAATATTTGTCTTCGTTCGGCGAAGGAAAATACGAGTGACGTCGGCTTAATGACCGTGTCACCACGAGTCGAACGAAGAAAAATATAAGTGAATAATATCTAAATATAAGTCATACACAAGCTGTTAAAAACCAATCACATGTAGTAAATAGTGTTTAACCCATCACCCCGTTGGACAAGCCTCTGCCTGCATACTGCATGGTCATTCTTATAAGCTGGACGCCCATAGCACCCTGCTTTTTTCAGGCCACACACATGAAAAGACATTTACTGGATTGCACTGGTTTATTTTCATTCCAGTTTGTAAGTCTTGTATTCACTTTCCCTAGAGTAATCTGGCACCCAGTAAGGGCAGGCACTCGGTTTTATTTGTGTGTAAGTCATGTGTATTTCCCATTATAAAAGTTTTTCAGTGTCCTTGGCCTTGGCCGGCATATCCACTGCCACCAGTGTATAATTTTAATTTCATCGTAGATTTGCTTTCACCCACAGTGTAATAGCATGAAAGAGTGTAAGCTGGTATGTAATAAGTTGAAACTAGTGCCATACCAAATGGTGAATATACAGCAGTTAGGATGTCATGAGCATTAAGTCATCAAGGTTTATAAGAGAGAGCCCGAGAGTATATATGTATAAGTTGAATCCGCATTGAGCCTCTTGCAGACTATTTGTCAGAGCGTCTTGTGGACTGTCCATCAGGGCAGCGGTGTCTTAAAAGTGAAAGTGCCGGGCTGACTTGTGAGACAGATAAGAACCATGTTCATCTGGAGCACGTTTGCTGATATAACAACCTGTCACACACTGCAAGTGGAAGCAGCATCTTTAAAGTGTGTCTAGATAATGGAATGGATGGTATTTAAAGTAGTCTGCAATAATATACCCCTTCATATCATTAAAGGAAGGTATGTGTGAGTTTGAAAAAAGGCTTTTTACCATCCATGTGATGGTTGTTAAACGGGATGTAACACGGGGTTTCAGTCTAGCTGTGATTCCTGGCCGGGTAAATGCATGTGTGGAAGACGTTTTGTGGCCATTTGGCATGTCCTCCGGAAGGTCTGCATGGCAGGGTGGAAGAATGTGCGGAAAAAAAAGGTTGATACCTATCCAGCGTATACCTATCTAGGCTAAGACTGAGGCTATGAGGGCTTAAACCAGGATGACAGCTGTTTCTCGTGTCAGAGAAGCGATGTTCCCCATGACAGATACATATAATAAGTAGACATCATCACCTGAAGGTTGGTCGAGTGATGAGGAATCACTGTGGATATCTCGGAGTGTTGATGGTGCTGACCCTGAACAGGAACCATCTACAGAAGATGAGAAGGTATCTGATGTGTTACGCGGTCAAAAGGATGAGTATGATATAAGTTCTCTGAAAGATGTGGGAGATAATATTTAGTTTGCCGGAGTGCTATGTACCAACAGTTTTCTAAGCCATACAAACTTAGTATGGCACAGAATAAGAAACAGGAGAAGAGTGTTTTTACAGACATGGAAATAAATACTGCTGGATGGTTTGGGGTTAACAGTAACATTGTGGAATATCAACCGGGAGGACCAGGGCCTTATTGAGTACTCAGAGGTATTTATACAGGATGTTTGCTGGATATGCGCATCTTGACAGTTTGATATAAGTGTGTGGTGCAAAGTTTCTCTGAAGTGGGTGTAAAAGTGAAAAGTATTATCCTGTGCTCCCCATGTGGATTGAACACGAAGCTTTGCATTCGCAGGGTGGGAGGAAGCCGGGGAGATAGTAAGCCACTGTGCCACTCTGGTGGAGAGCTCTTGTGCTGGGAGTGAATACCATGTCCTTACCTTCATGGCCTGGAATGACGCACAATGAATATATTATAACAGTGAGATGTGGAGTCATAGTGCACGTAAGTATCTAAATGGGACCATGAGGGGTTGAATGATGCGAAGTTAACATGTGCCCGAAAATGCATATATGTGCTGAGTAGTGATAAGGGAAAGTATATGGTGATGAAGAAATGTGTTGGAATGAAAGGATTAAGCAGTTTACATGATTTAAGAAAAGTGAAGAGCGGCTTGAGGAATACAGTACCAGACATGGAATATTCTGGAAAGTTTAGCAAGATGGATGATGGTAAGATACTTAGGAAGAATATGGTGCATGCGGACCGGATAGAGGAAGGAGAAAAGTTTCTTACTGTGGAATTGAGTAAGTGATGCTTCTGTGATGCGCTGCTATGTACTCTGTGCAAAGACTGAGAGAGGACGCGTACTTATTTGGGCATTCATGGATGACAAGGTGAAAAGTGTCCGTCCTGATGAACGTACAGAAAGTCCCGTGAAGCAGAATGTGGGCCCAAAGAGAATCAGTGCCAGTACGAACTGTTAAGCTTGTCGATTTTATAAAGACAGAACATGAAGCTGCTACTGAGTGATAGCCTTGATGGACAAAAATTTCAGATCGTGGTAGCCGAAACTGCTAGTTTGAAATTTGAAAATGCTTGATTTTTTTCTGAGCAAACATTGACTGAACCAATCAGTTATCTCAAGAAGTATGATCTTTGATCCTCTTGTCACATACACTCATCATCGATATCATAGTATATTGGTTTATAATCTCAGAAACGACTAGATCATCATATCTACTTATTGAATACATACATACATACATACATACATACATACATACATACATACATACATACATACATACATACATACATACATACATACATACATACATACATACATACATACATACATACATGACAAAAAGGCAGATAAGCAGGTAGATCTAAGGACATATACACATGAATATAAACAGATAAATACAGACAGGTGGACAGACAACTTACAAAAGCTTTGTGTGGAGTCTTGCAAATGTGTAACCGTCAGCTATAGCTTGGGAGAAAACCGGTTAGAGTATTTAAAGAGTTCTGTCACGTCACTGGCGAGTAAATGGGCATTATTTTCACCCGTTTTAAATGACCCAATCATGGGCTGTGTCTCGTTTTCAAATATATCGGATACTTAAACACACCTGTACCCGGCGCCTTAAGTGCTACTTAGTCTAGGTATTCGTATGTCTCATAGTAGGGCAGAGGTCACCCCGAAGGTCAAAGGCAAAAGACCTCCATTAAGAATGGCAGACGAAAATATAATATTATCAGTCAGATAGACATCGACGCGACAGAACTGGGGAAAATTACACATATGGTCCATGTTGTGCTTTTAAGGCAAATTCACCATTGACTTTGAGATGTGTTCTTGCTTTTACAACAAGCACTTCCTTGTGAGACACGAAACATAGGAAGTAATGGCGCCGATGTGATTCTGTCAATTGCTATTCAGTTATGTAGAGCAGGCATTAGTCCTGGCTTAGTTTAACGGTGTACTAACACTATCCGCCATTACAAATGAGGTCGCGATTGTTCATTGCCTACAATCCATATTATTGAACTGCGTGCAAGAACAGGTAAATTATATTAGACGTTCGACATAAAAATATTTTTTTCAAACACTGTGTTGTGTATGGTCGTTCTCCGGACATATCCACGGTTGAGAGTGGCAAGTACGCGCATGCACATTTTTACGTACATGCGTTAGCACACAAAAGTGTGTCCAATACCACATGGGAAAGTTTTAATGCTTTTTATTTATTCATATATATATTTATTTATTGGTTTGTTATTAAATTAATTAATCTATTTGTTTGTTTGTTTGTTTGTTTGTTTGTTTGTGCATTTTGTTTGTTTATTTGTTTGTTTGTCTGTTCGTTCGTTCATATATTCGTCTATCCATCCATTCAGTAGATCGTTTGTTATCACTTGTTACATCCTTAGCTTATTCATACTTACATTGTTCTTCAAGATTGCTTGATTCGAGCGAGTTGAGAGACAAAGTCGTCAGTGTACTTGAACAACATGATACAAGAGGCCAAACTTTAAATTCACCAAACGTAATTAAACCAAATGTCAGCGCAAATATGTGAAAACTTTGATTTTGAACTATCTGTCAGATGATAGTGTCTGTACATGACGTTATCAGTAGTTGCAAATCCATAAACCCGACTTGGTCTAGGTTTTAGATTTACGAATACTGTCTGCAATTGCTGCTGTAATGTCATTTGGACAACTGATAAAATACATCATGGAGAGTAGTAAGTCTCGCAAGGACTGGGTGAAGTATATAGTACTATTTGTCAATCTCACTATGATGCAGCTGCCAGCATTTACATCTAAATTGCGAAAAGGCACTCTGACGAACACACAAGTGAAATCAATAGCCGTAACCGACTGAGTGTGAAGTACACCTCATAATAAAAGGTCAATCTGCATGGCTGGACTTATTTGAAGTTGTCACCGTCGAGGAAAAAACAATATTACGTTTTCTAAAAAGAAGTTCTCCATCGGAAATGGAACGGATAATATTCGCGATTGTTACTGTGTTGCGATCAACTTGTTCCATCGACACATTTCTTCGACTCATGTCGATTGATCGAGATTACGTTCTCTGAAAAAAATGCTCCATCGGAAAGAGAACGGATGAAGTTCTTGGTTGTTACTGTGTCTTCCTTGTGATCATCTTGTTCCATCGACATGTGTCGAAAAAAAATGAGCGACTTCAGCAAAGTCAACGATTCTGGACACTTCTTCAAAACTACCGACTTTGATAACGGCTTGATGGTACCCCATCACAGCATTCCTATTGGAGACAAAAACTGTTCAGCAGAGACCAGTAAAACCTTGGAGAAACAGCATCTCACTTATGAAAAAGAAACGATCAACAACTCTGAATTAGGCGCCATAATCTATCATCTTTCGCGCGAATCTGCAACATGAAAAAAATATTCTCAGTACGGCAACATGGACTGCAACATCACAGACAATCTTTCTATTTGTATGTGACAATATCCAGGAAACAGTTTTTCCAATGCGACAATTTGTCTACTTGGCAACTTTATCGGCGAATGTTACAGTACAAAGTGCCTTAAGTCAAAGGTTATACTGCCATTATTGTAAACAGAATTACACGCGAAGGGCTGTGATAAACATCAACTCCGAAAAAGAACCTTAAAATTCAATGGATTAATGCTCTTCTCTTGAATAGCTATGTCCGTGTACACATTCTAATTCTGGTCGCCTGATTTGATTCCGCGGCCGGCACGGTCAAATATGGTTACCGAATTATATTAAGTGATCATTATCGTTACTATCCTTTGTTCAGTCTATTAATCTTGGATGATGGGATGCAAGACCTACTTTGTGGTGCATATACAAAAAATACGGCAGGTGATAAATTATGCATGAAGAGTCCGTTTTTATGTCATCTGTGCGTCTCACGTTATGCCAAAGCAAACCTATAGTGACTATGCTAACCTTTTAGGCCGACATTTTGTCACACTAAAACTCCCTGTCTCCTTCAATGCATTTCAAGTAATAAAATGTATGATAGTGGGAACGCATACGTCGATCTCTTCTGAGCTGAATTACACTTGGCTGGCTTTGCTCAAGGTACATGGGAACTTAACTTGAGCTGGGAACATTTTCGAAATAGCTCATACGGGCACAAGATATGGAATGATCGTCGTTTTCTTGCGTGGGGCAAGATATTATTAGTATATCCCGAAAACTACGATATCTCGCCCAGATGTTCAAGTCACGACATAGCTTGCCCATAGTCTGTCTTCTTCTTCATTCCCTACTTTTTATGCATTTTGACAGAATTGTTGACTGAGAATTGAGAGCATTCATAATGCGTGTGTCCGTTACAGTGAGAACCCAGTTATACCGATCACTTATGCAGGTATGTCATACCGCCACATTTGCATGTAGTCTGAGTGTTACTGTACGCAAACGTGTGTGAAATTTCGTGCGTCAACACATGCGAATATGTCCAGAAATGTTGGTATGTAGTGGTTTTACACCAGTCAGAGAGTATCAGAGAAACGTGACATTTCAGTGGTGGAGTAGATTTGTAAGCAAACGCAAACATTCATTACATATTTAAGTGAGAAACTAATAATTAATTATATTTTCCTTCATGGAAATTGAATTGACGGCCAAATTGGCAGATGTAACATCAGCCGTATACCATAGAATCTCGTGATGCGTTTAGTCAATCGATGAAATACGAGAAGACACGTCTGACTCAGAAAATTATTGAATCAACCAATGAAGTCTTTCGATAATGTGTCTACTTCACCTATTAACTTCGTTAAAGAAAGGTAAATAAGGGTAGGTTTTGTGCATTGCTATGTTTATTGTTTTCTCTTTTGTTACTAATTTACGATGTTTCCCAGTCTGAAATAAATTCGATTAAAACGACAATAATAAAGTATGCACGTAATGGATAGCAATGTTTTCCAGCGTGGTTTGCACCCCAGTTAAGGAAAGATATACGAAGCATGGTATACGTTGAAGCAAGTAATGGTGATGTTTAATCGTAATGGTTCTTAGAGTGAAAGGTTTCCATCTTTGAGAGAGTTGTTTGTAGAATTCAGCACGGGTTCAATTAACATATCATAATGGAAGCGAAGAATAAACTCTAACCATTCATTAAGTCATGGTTCACGCTGTCACGAGCAGGGATGTATCTACATGTTTTTAAAATATGTTTTTTTTCTTCGTTACGGAAAAACTTCATATGGTTTACCATACTATCAAAGCTAACAAATATTCAAGGCCAGATGGACATTAAATGACAATACGATGTGCATATTGTATTCGACATTTCCCTGCGCTAGGAATGGTTCGATCCATCCATTCAATGATCATTATTCGCACTAAACGTAAAGTTACGAAATTTTTACAAGAAACTATTATATGATCTACGGTATGTATGTATGTATGTATGTATGTATGTATGTATGTATGTATGTATGTATGTATGTATGTATGTATGTATGTATGTATGTATGTATGTATGTATGTATGTATGTATGTATGTATGTATGTATGTATGTATGTATGTATGTGTGTGTGTGTGTTTGTGTGGAGTGTGTGTGTGTGTGTATGTATGTATGTATGTATGTATGTATGTATGTATGTATGTATGTATGTATGTATGTATGTATGTATGTAGTATGTATGTATGTATGTATGTATGTATGTATGTATGTATGTATGTGTGTGTGTGTGTGTTTGTGTGAGTGTGTGTGTATGTATGTATGTATGTATGTATGTATGTATGTATGTATGTATGTATGTATGTATGTATGTATGTATGTATGTATGTATGTATGTCCGATATGGTTATCATTCACTCTCTCGTATGAGGGAGCCGTCAGTATTTATGGCCGGGGGGGGGTCGGAGGAATGTGAGGGGGGGTCACTCAAAAATCGAAAGCTACAAAGGGGGGTTGCTCAAAAGTGGAGAACAAGAAGGGTGGGCTACTCAATTTTATTGATATATACCGAAGAATTTAGTGAAGTTATGAATTAATACAACAATAATAGTAAAGAACAGCAATATGTATGCTTGAGATATGTATGTTCATACCCGGTATATGTACACACACACACACATATATATATATATATATATATATATATATATATATATATATATATATATATATATATATATATATATATATATATATATATATATATATATATATATATATATATATATATATATATATATATATATATATATATATATATATATATACAGGTGGTTTCAAGTAGAAACTAAAATCTCATTACACTATGTGTTTCACGTTATTGTGATCTTCAGACGAGAATGATCAGCTATTCGACGTGGCAAGCCTTATGTTAGAGGCTAGTACTGAGTACATTTTTCAGTATTTCCTGATTAAAGATTGATATACTTGCCAGATCATTCATGAGAAACGACTGCTTTCTATATTCAACATTGTATAGGCTACAGATAGGGGAAAATGTGTAAAGCAAGCTTCTGCTTCTATAAAGTTTAAAACCAGTGTAATGCTTTGACAGCAAAGTCTTTTATTGCAGGAAAATAATAATAAATAATCAATGTGAATAAATGTATGTTTGTCGCTATTCTTTCGTCTTCAAAAAATGTAATCTTCATTGAAATCAGTAAACTGGAATATAAGTTTTGGAATACTGTCTCAGATTTCTGTTCCTTTGAGTTTTTTATACGAAAAAAATCTGAAAAAAATACTCCCCAAGTACCACCAAATAACACCATTTTAATTTCTATTTTTCAAAAGCTCAAACGGCAGGAGGGGGTGTCCCCCACGTGTGCTTTCGCAACACATCTTCGCCCTCTTGTAAACAAAACCTATGGAGAACACTGCATGTCATCAGAGCACTGGATACAGACCTATACATCAGCCCCTGTCACAGCAATGGAACCTCTTTCCAACACAGACCTGTACCACAGGGTTTAATCAGGGTCTGTACAGGGCCTGTCGCAGCAGCAATCCATTTTACTGTATAGATACTTAACTTTCCCAATTTTTTTTTTTTTTGGGGGGGGTCACTAAAAATTTCTGTAGCAGAGAGGGGGTTACTCAAACACGTCATGGTTGGCAGGGGGGGGGTTACTCGAAATTTTGGAGTTTCTAAAGCAATTTCTCCGAACCCCCCCGGCCGTAAATAATGACAGCTCCCTATAGCTAAAATATCAGGTATGCCGTCTTTCAATGGTTAGTAATGATGACACTTCATCCAGGGCAGGTTTTCTGTTCATAATGTTGTATAAGCTTATTCATAAAAGCGAACCTTTATAACTTAGAAGAATGCCATGCATATCAAGAGAGACGATAAAACCAAACTGATATAGAAATGCTAGGGTGATGGAATAACTAGGTACAACGGGACGAGTGATGTGGGCGTCTGATCTTTGATTCATAGACACTTGAACATCGCGAAGCTATTTAATTGGCGCTGTGATGCGGCGCTTATTTAGTAGCTCGCTTCTGATCACAGACAGAACACGCTTTCAGACATCAATTCCGAAGTAACGAACGATTATAGCCGACAGTACCATGGGTAATTGGGCAATATTTCGCCATGAGCATCTATCTTCTCTGTTCTTTATCTTCTTGTCCAGTTTATTTACATCAAACAATTACTCAATTAAAATGTTGATAATTCATTTTGCGTTCACTGAATTGACGCACGGGCAACATTGATATGTATTGATACTCATGGACTTAGTGGGTAATGTTTACTTTCACATTTTAGTATGGTTGGCAAACATTTGTGTATTGTTTAAGAAGTTATTACCTTTCTCTTTCTTTTCTGAGAGCTTTCTAAAAATTGACCACTTACTTTGTGATTTCATGGTAAGAAATCGGTCAAGTCAGTGTAGTAGTGAAATTCGAATATAATGCATGGTGAGCATATACCACGCGCTGCTCTTAAAATCATCCGAAATCGATAATCGCAAGCTTACTTAGATTCTGCACACCATAGAAAATCTGAAATGAAGCCCTTAAAATGGGTAGAAACTACAAAATATTACAGTTTAGGACCTTTTACGTGTGATTTAGCCTGAAATTAATAGCAATAGTAAAATTTTCCCTGGAATGTTGGGAATGGCCAACGTTGTGCTTGATTTCGTGAGGAGAGCATTTTTTACACGGCGAAACACCCCAGCTAAGATTTGATCATGGAATCGTCACAGCGAAAACCGGCTCAACTCTGCCATCTCGAGATACATGCTGTTACAGTATTCCAGAACAATTTCCAACGATTTCAGCCGCATTAAAACCCAAGCCAATTACACATGCATGACACAAACACGCTCAGCGGAGAGCTTGTATGTGAAAATGCGACCGACTGCAGGTTCCATTGTGAGGTTGATGTATACTGGCACAGATTTATACAGCAAGCGTTGTATGGTTCCAGTGTAATTTGTGATCGGTCAATAGCAAAAAATAGTTTTCTAAGCGTAGCCGGTTTGCATTTTAAGATATCAATGAACCGCAGTCCACTTTGCAGCTTTTATCCTGGCTAACAAATATCCCACGTCTGGGAAATATTTCTATTATAAGCACTGCATATTAGTGCTTGTGTCTCCCTGACAGAGCGTTCACACAAACAGATTGCAATTACTACGTATAAATTAAGGGAGATTCGAGCAATTTTCTCGTCAATCTTAACAAATGGAAGAGAAAATTTGCTTCATGTCGTCACGGCAAGACGCATGGAAAGAACTTTACTGTAATGTGCCAATGGTGAGTAAACGTGGACAGGTACCTTTTTCATTGTTTGCCTTGAATAGAGTGAATGAACTCTGAAGTAAGAAATGCTCCAGTTTTATCGTTGAAAACCACTCAGTGAACACTCGCCAGAAACTATAGTTTAAGCTTCTGGGTGAAGTCTGGTGGCCTGATTACTGGTGACAAGCATTTTTGTGCTTTATTAGCCAATACGCCTCATTAATTAAGTGACGAACGCAATTTAACTTGTGAAAACACGGTCATAGATCATGTATCTAATTAATTCTTTTAAAATGTAACCGACACCGGCATCGATTGCACTTCATGAATTTATGTGTCAATGCAAGGTAATCGGATCACTCGTATCGTCTTAGATACACGGCTAACTTCCACATATCTTATCTGTGTCTGTCAGGAGAAATTAAGGTAACGCGTGCTACCGCGAGTTCAACAGCTAATTTTACGTTTCCGACGAATGTTAGTAATATATTGTTACACGTCGGGTTTTCAGATTAACATCAAAGGAATGGTACCAATGTGAAATTCAGTCATTCAGAGATTCTCGAACTGCCAACCGCTATAACGGCGAGTTCTCGACCTTTCATAAGTATTCTAATCTGTACGTTTATTTGAAGGCCCGCAGTTATTGTGTTTGTTGAATTCACCAACTGTACGGCCTTTCAGCATTTAACGGTGAAATGTAATGCGTTTCTTGAACCGAGGCTTACTCCCACTAAATTGAAGTTTATTGGTTTTATTTCACCTGTCATCACGTGTCATGACATCGTAATAAGAGTGTTGCAGGACTAATTCGAAACTATTACCCGTGTGTTGGGAGCTATATTCCATTGTATAGTCGGGAAGTAGCTGTCTGATCTCCAAAATGGATTAATACACTTGAGTAATGTGAATTCTCAACAAGGTAGTGACGATGACGCACTTAGTCCCTATATTCAACTCGAATACGTCGTAAAAATTCGCCGTGACCGTGTACATGCAAGATTCAGGAATTATGCAATTATTCTAAATGAATCTTATTTTTTATATATTTATTTATTGCGCATGACGTACATTCAAATAGGAACAGAAGATAACAGTTGACATTAACGAAATATTTTCTACTTCCGTGACGCTTAGTATGTCAGATGTCTTCGCTATGAACACAAAATCATTATATAGATGCAGTTAAGGTTATGAGCGGGCTTTCCGTCGCATCTAATTCCTTCTCGAAGGATCCCTCAAGTCGGAGATGTTTCATTCACACATATCGATCTTAGAAAAAAATTTTGTCGACTTAGTCGGGCTCACATTGACAACATCGGTTCATCTTCAAACGAAGCACATATGAGCAATATCGGTGATCGTGAATGATTCTAGACCTAATTCCGCAAAGTTTTAGCAAACAAAAACAAGTGCCAGACACGGTGACAGGAAACTTTTGCAGTGGAACTGAGGTTTTATTTTGATATTTTCATATTGCGGGAATGTTGTAAAATTTTGTTCCTCTTTCATACCAAGAATGACACTTTAGCCGGCGTATTCAATCGATTTCAAATTGGTGGAGTATTTGTTTCACAGAAAGGATCAAACGTCCACACAAATATGATATACGTATAGAGAAGTGTCACTTTTTTTAATAAAATAGTTTGAATTTAAAGATCAATTCTTCAATTCTTGGAATTCAAGATCAAATCATCGGAAATCAAGAACAAAGTCATATAGTTTACAAAGCGTTGAAACGATGAAAAAGAAAGTATAGTGGGTTAGATGTTCAAGACAGGTGAGTTTCTACGTATGTCCTCCTCCGCTCTTTCCGTACAACATGTATTACAAGGCTGACGCTCTATAGATGCATATGTTGACAACTTTTGCTCGGCGACAAACCGGATATGTGTCCTGTCGTGTTTGTTTAATTACACACTCTTGTGAACTATTTTGCTTATGCATCGTCTTTAGAACGGCGTTGCTCTTAGCCTGTCACAGCCCTTTAGGGACAGCTGGTCTATGGGTTAATCTAATTTGCGTTCACTGCTATTGAATCATAAATTGTCAATTTCTCCATCACCGTTACAGTGTCCGGATTTACTCGTTCCGTTAAAATTGTGTCAGGTCATAAGAAAACTAACGTCATATGTAATATTCTAAGCTGTCATTTTGAAATTACATTGTCATGCCATAATACTTCTAGGGAACTGCAATAACTGTGTCGACGAGATCTGAATTGAGTCAAAGTGATATAACATCAATTTTGAATATTGTGTGCATCCATTCAGATGGAGAGAAGTTTTGCATGATATGTTTAATGAAATCGGATACTGCATCCGGGTTAAAAATTCGGTCTGCAGTATATGACATGCATTGTCACTTTGATCTGAACGGTTGAAGAATTTACTTTTATTTATACTGCAAGTTTATGATGAATTTCATTTTTATCAATTTGAACTTTTATAGATTTTTTTATTCCAAAAGTGCAAATCTGAATGCTTGTTAGTATGAGCGGACCCATCAGCTTAAAGTAGACATTAGACAGCATATCCTCAAGGCTTGTAGTGAATTTCAATTTTCGAAACCTTCAAATTCAGACAGTCTGTCTTCACAATGCTTTGAATCGCAATGACAGAAAAAATCTATATATCTACAATTTTGTAGACGAATTAGTTCAGGATGTTAGTCCACGATGTTAGCATCAAAAACGGGTAACAGAAAAGAGTCTTTCAGACTGACTGTATGTAGTGTTGTAGCAACTTCATGAAATGTTTCTACCTTTGACCCCGAGTTGGATTCTGAATAAATCCTCTGTCTTTGACCGGAAAATTGCCTACTAGACCATGAAAATAACGCATTTGCTTATTCTTTTCTTGATGTAAGAGCAAAGTGTCTTTGTATTAAAGGGAAACAGTGGTCGAGGAACAGCACCTGTGCGAGTTTTTTGTTTACAAACAATGTATTTCGTGCACGATATCTAGATGCACCTCATCATTATAACTGCAAAATTTAAATTATACGATGTAGATTATGACAGACATGTTTTAACTTTCATCAATCACCATCGTAGCTTGGATACAGTGTTTACATTGGTCGGATGGGTCCCATTCGACCTTTGAGCGCAGTTCCGAAGACTGTATCCCTTTATGTATCGCATGAAATTTACTCTCCGCTTTCAAAACAAATGTATCACGCCGTCATGGAACAAATACAACGACAAGTTTATGGCTAAATCATGGAAATACAGTGAACCATTCGTAAAGATCATTAGGCAGTCGACTGCTGCGTTCGCATCGCGAGATAATGGACGCGCTGGCAATTACTATATTCCTCAAATGCTGTTCGATGCCCTAAAGAAATCAGTCATCGCTTGATTTAAGCATTTGACGGCCATCTACTTCCATTATGGGCACCTTCACGACAAAAGGATTCTTACTGTATCCTTGTACATGCTTTCATTTACATGGACAGAAACTACGCAATCATAAACATAGAGTGTATATCAATACACTTATTGTGACATGGCGACGACGGAAAGAATACACTCTCAGCTCCATCACAGTATTGCCTTCTGCTCTACTGCACCGACAGCACTATTGCGATGTTAACATGTGTCATTCACAGTTTCCTAGCTGAACGTCTTACTTAAAAAGCGGCATCGTAAACAATACTCGCAGGATTCAATGTCACAAAGAAGGTCTCTGACATGCACGATATTTATTTCATTAACATTAAAAATGTAATTTACATGAGTGATGCTAGTATCGACCGAAGGTCAAGAACAAAGTATATGTGAGAAAACAAACACGATTTTACTTCGAAACGCGTTTTCTCTTTCTTCAAGACATGCAGTCGGTGACGCATATCGGTTAAGGTTGCTAGACTATTTGTCTGTAAACTCGCCCACACGCGTTATGCTGTAACCCTGAACGTAAAACGCGCGCCTAATTGTCCTTGCCCCGGCAGCGTTTTGTTGCAATGGTGATGGGATTAGCCTATAGAACGGTTGCCTATCCTGACTACTGGTAAGTCAACGAACCAGACCGAGCTGAAATTGCTATGTGTAAATCGCATTTATGGTGCAGAGGCAAAATTTACTGTATGTGTAAACGAAATAACTCGAAGTAAAATGCACACAGCGTAAACGACGTTGATAGTATTTTTTTAATCAGAAAAAAAGGAAAAGTATCAAAAATACGACATTAAAACGTTTTTAGCCATTTCTTCCCATATAGATTAGAACATGGTAAGTAAAGGATGGAGAGAGATGGCTTCAAGAAGAGGTAGTTTGGGTCTAACGGGGCTAGCTTCAAAGTCCACTTAGTAAATTACGTACAATTACAACTGACGAGGCCAAAATATGTGTATGGCAATGGCATACAAGAGACTTTTTGTAGAATTGTCGTTTGAATCTTTTACATTCGGCGCGCTCTTGAAGAATCATTGGTGTTATATCTTTATGCTATGGGGACATCCAAGAAATTTATGCTTCGTATTTAGTTTAAATTTACTGATTCAAAATTTGAGATCAAAAGTAGAGGAAGGCGGGAATTTACACTGTAACGGAAATGATTATGCACCATGATTGTAAATACGTTCTCAGAAGACAACATTAGGGAAGTACTATGACAGTAAAAGCGCTCTAAGAGCAGAAATTTGGTTTTCCAATCCCAAAAAATCTTTAGTCATCGATCTTTATGTCAAATATAACCTTTCTGTCCTTTGCACGATTTCAAAGTATCCTAAATCAAACTGAAAAACTTTATACGCATTGGAGAGGTGACAGTGTTGTTCACAAGCATTGTCTTGGCACCTATTTATGGCACATGAATATTTGGAGACTTTTTAGCAAATCATCAATGTAGCAAATCAAATATCGCTGCCTGTTGAAGGAAAGCTCATACTTAACAAACTCCTTTTGAGTGTAGACCCTTGATATTTAATCTGTGATCAAGATGGCAATCGTTAAGGATACAGAACAGTAAGTTAGGTGTATAGAAATCAGATACTTATCGTGAGAATGCTGCAATCAGATATTTAAACACATGACACATGAAGCCTTTCTTATTTGACATCCGGTGGGTTAGGCTGGTCAGATGTAATGAAGGTGTCTGTAATTTACCCACTGCTATTACCGATAAAAGTCAATTGTATCGGATGGTATGTTTCGCCTATACAAATTTGTAATAGAGTTCTTTTTCAAATATTCTTGGTGTCTTTTCAGTCGGATGTTTAATTCTCTCTTGGCGCAATTTAAAAAGCTTTACCGATGAATATATTTGTGGGGCCATACAATACAGCTTGTTAATGATCAGTTACAAAGATGAAAACTAAGGGTCCTTTTAAGAAAAATCAATTTCCGGAGTGAAAATGGTTTAAATTTGTGCACACAGATGTTACTTCAATTCTTTGTAAAACAGATTAACCTGAAGTAGGTCATGTAGGAGATGTTTGAAACAGTTTGTCATGTTATGTTTATGGAATTACACGTCTTAATATTGAAAACCTTCTTTTGAAGAGACCTTTTCGAGCTCTGAAACTCATTATAAAGTTGTCAGTCGCTCTGGATTTAAAATATTTTTTTCTCTAATACACGATTTTTAGCAGAAAGAAATATATAAGCAGGGCTTTCTTTCAAAAACTTACAGAGCATTTATATGTAAAATATGTAAATGACACGCCGATAACACCGCTTTCGAATTTCTGCATTTTGAAGTAGACACTCTGCCTGGCAAGTCTCTTATTGAAAAATTCCTGTTTTAAGAAACTTTAAATGAAATCGAAAAGTGAATCATGTTCATTCTCGTTTTAAATTTCGAGGTATTGACAATAACGACATCTAGATAAAATAAAATAATTTTTTTAAAAAGCATCTTGTTTGAAATGAAGATTCTATATCCTGTCGTAGGATGTGCAAAGGTTCTCTGTTTCATCGGGTTACTTCAGTGAATTTTAAATAGATAGAAGTTTACAAAATGGCATTTTAGATGCCTTATCGTGTTGCAAATTAAGGCTTGCTTGCCACGAGCATGGTAAGATTATCCAGTCCATATCTCACAATCCGCTTTCATATTTATGAAACTTTAATTTTCTCTATGCAACCATATGAACAGGGTTTGATGTCTTGGCTCACTCTAACCTGAAGGCTGGGTGTGGTGGACACCCACACATAACATCTTAATTATTGATACGATATATATTGCTAAAAGCGCGTTTTGTAACATTTGACAGTATCGACGAGGTATGAAGCACAAAACCTAGAGGATTTTCTCGACGACTATATGGGATTTGCATACATTATTCTTGAAATCAGCATCGACAGATTTCCTGATAAAGAGCCCAGCTTGACATTTCTAATTCAGGAATATCCAAGTCCATCCGACCCCTGTAGATAAAACTAACGAAGTTGTTTCACTATTTGGATAGCGTCGGCAACTCAATTATTAAAATTTTGTTGTACACAATAGATTCAAATCTTATTTTCTTTGCAAATTCCTCTTTGATTCTCACCTTTTCCAATTTTTTTATGGTCGCCCAATTTATGGAACAGCCACAGATTTGACAAAAAGATTTTGGTAAAACCTATTTTATTCCAAAAGTAATTCTCTTCTTGTAACAGTACATTCAATATAGAATGTTGATAACTTTTGTTGTTTAAACAAATAGAAGTATTCCAACTTTTGCATTAAAATGGGAAAATTGAAAAAAGGTTGCGGATACAGATCTAAATATCAAAGCTATAAATATATGTATATGCTTCCTGTAACATACCTTAACAAGCAAGGTTGATCGGTCGGTCGACTTCTATTTTTTATTTTCTGGTCCAGGGGAGTTTAGGCAAAGTGAAAATTGTGCCGAATTTCCCCATCCAGCAATATTGCAAGATTTTTTTATTTCCAGAGAAAATCCAGAGTAGGATTTTGTGTATGACAGGTGGGTTTTTTAGAATTATTTGTTTCTTCCTTGACTGGGTGAATATAGGACGAAGAGTTGTACAGGCTGGTTTAAAGTAGGAAAAATGTTATCATCATTATGATCAAATGACAAACAAACAGATACAGAGATTGGCAGTGCATGCAGAACATGTATATCTTCCAATAATTCAAAATAAGAAAAGTTTCGAAAAAGCAACCTCCTTACATGCCAGACTCACGGAAATCTTGATATGATATAGGTAGCAGCATAATTCAGACGAAAACTGTGACTTTCAATCTTCTGAAAAAGTCGATACTGTAAACCTCACGGTACGTCATAACCGTTAAAATACCGAATGTATCGAACATTAGTAATTGCCTTAATCCGTGCTCGAAGCAATAGAAGAGGGGCCCTGGAAAAAGAGACAAAATGAAAAGGTACACGATAAGCCATAAATGGAGAGAAATCTGTTCAGGTATACACTGCAATGACCGGAGGGCAAAAACAGAAAAGCCATTGCTCTACCAATAAATGGCTAGTACACCAAAAAGTCATCTTCTGGTTCGTTAGTATAATGATATAATGTCATGACTATGCTTGAAAAAAGCTACATTTCAGGGACTTTTGTCAAGATGCCGTGGAAAAAATTGCGCGTACTACGTCCCATATTTATAACTACATTCATTTTCTGATTAATTCAAGTAAAATGGGGAAACAATAACAAGGAACAGAGTCTAGATTGTTATTGCACTATATCCAATTTAAGCAATCTTATTTGAAACATTGTAGGCAGTTCGCAGATCATTAAGACAGACATCGTGAAGTTCATCTGTATGTAATCGTGCATAAGAAGTGTGTCACCAGGACTTTGTGTTCTGATAAAATCCATTCATGTTGTTTTTAAAGCTTACTAGTATCTTTTACAGTTTTTTCTTAAATAAGCTGAAGGCCAAACTGGCTTTGCGCCTTGAAATGTTACATTAATGAGTAAAATGGCAGTCAACGAACGCCTAATGTCCTTCCCATTTGGCATCTAACTAAATGCATGCTTTGTTTTAAAGAGGCACTCCCACTTGGTAACATTTTTAAAACACATTTTTTAAATGCCAACTGTCTATATTTGACGTGGTGACTGCGCGCGGATCGCGAGATATTTGAATAAAAACATGTCATTTCCCGAGCGTATTTTTCACATCCCGAAGTTTTACGATCGTTTCTGATTTTGACCCGAAATCCCCCGAAGGTTTGTTGTTGTGCTGATTGACGATATTCTAAGGAGTCTACAATTAAAATACGTTCGAACGATGCAATTAATTTACTTCCCACTGCAAAGACTTTATATACAGCATTATGCCATTACCTCAGGTAAGTTTTGTAAAACTTCTCCTTAGTTTTTGTCATTTTCATTATTCTAAATCAGTTGTACTATATTTTTAACCAATACCACATAAACATCAGTTTTTACCTGTCAAATATTAGCCGCCTCTGATGACTACATTTTGTCGTCTGCCACACAGTACGCCGCGCGCGTGGTATGGGTCTATGCATACCACTCTGCGGCCGCTATGTATTAACCGCACGTAACTGTGCTAGTCACCTATGCGAATTCTGGTGAAATCAAACTTTGTTTTCCGTTTTTTCTCAGAGTCAGTAAGACTCGGCTTTCCCCCAGGGGGCATGACCGATCACCGACGCGAGTGGTACTGTGGTGTACAGCAGCGTAAGCGTAGACTCGTACTCCATAGCTTAGTTGACAATGGCCCCAGTGCCGAACGTTCGATGTTCGGAAGCTGAATTTAGGTGGGCCACCGGAATTCAAACTTTTACTTTTTTGAGGACATGTTTGTATCGATATTTCGTGATCCGCGCGCAGTCGCCACGTCAAATATCGACCGTTGGCATTAAAAAAATGTGCTTTAAAATGTTACCAAGTGGGAGTGCCACTTTAATATAACCTTATTTACGTGTAAAAAGCGCCATTTACAAATAATCATTTGAAACTATCATTAAGCAAAGAATTTCTTCACTCTTTATTGGTAAATAGTTTGGAAAACTCGAAAAGTTCTGTGAATGACTGGATTGTCGCGATCAATTTATGCACCTACCTACCTACCTACCTACCTACCTACCTACCTACCTACCTACCTACCTACCTACCTACCTACCTACCTACCTACCTACCTACCTACCTACCTACCTACTACAATGACTTGGAATATTCTTTTACAATAGAATCAATTAGCTTGATCACGTTTTCCTCAGAAAGAGCGGAGTTGTAACCTTCGCCGAAAATAAAAAGGAAAAAAGGAAACCGTCTAATTGGTTTATTGATTAGAAATTTAGAACATGACGGACATCGTGAATGCTCAATATATTGATGATGCAGTCCCGTAACCTTGGTCGTCAACCGAATGAAATTGACTATCGTTGGTAATTACTTGCGTCTTTATTTGATTAAGATATGAAGTGTTAATGCTCCCGTGGTTTAGAATGTGTAATCAGCTCAGTTGCCTGTACATTAACTTGATCCAAATCGCTTGCAAGGGCCGTCAAATTTGAAACAGCCATTCTCGAGATGAAGCCTATAAAATCTGATGCAGCAATTACTTATGTAAATATAAAATTTTAAAAGTCCGTTAGAATGCATATTATCAGTCATTAAACATGAAACAACGATATGCCTTGCAGTTCGCTCAGATTTTGCTATTCCTTAGCAGTATCTGTACTAGGTCTTCAATTAAATGCACTCCGTATTATTAAATATATACATTAGCAGTGAGCTGACGTGTAACTGCTACATAACTTTTACTTAACTACTGCCATATTGTTTTATTGTTAATATATATGACAAGTTTCATCAACTTTGGCCGATGGCTTCACGATATATGCTTAAGTTTTCAATCATTAATATGCACAACCAATCATTTGACAGAGAACTGCAATATTCCTTTCAGTTTTATCATATGATGGTATGAGCAATACCAAACTTCATCAAATTTGGTGTGGTTACTATTATTATGGTATCAATCAAAACTCTCATTAAATATGCAAATGTGCAATTACCTGAAATGAAACTGACACTTGTCTTCCCCTATTGTCATATCTTTCTACTTGTGATAAATGTGACAATTTTAATCAACTTTAGTCTGTACTGTAATAGTTCGTTTAATATGGAAATTAGCAATCCTATTGACAAACAACTCCACAAAGTATCTTCTGTTTGTATTATCAAGATCTTAAGGAAGATTCGTCACGTCTAATGCAGTTATTCTTGGAATATCTGAGGTCAGGATAATTATTCCTAAGGTTGGCATTCGTTAAGCAAAGCTAACCAGTTTTTGCCATCCCCAAACAAATCAATCCACCCGATTTGGATTCTGATCTCATCAGCCGTTCTTGAGATAGCGATGTTTGACAGACGCACAGACAGACACACAGACAGACAGACAGACAGAAACACATACACTTACGGACAGAAATAGTTATGACATTAGCTTCCAAGTGTGAAAAGGGAGCTAAAAATGAAATTAAATAGAATAATAAAATTATAAACAGACTCATCCGCATCAGAAGCATAAAAAATAGGCGAATACGCTTTGTGGACATACGGAAAGAATACGTGCAGAAAAAACCGGCTTTCTCTTGAGATGCATGAAATTTTCAAGTATTTTTTTAAGTCAATAGAGCAAAACATTTTGTGTTTCTCAGGTGCTCCAAACTAAGAATTACGGCATTGAGTAGCAGAAATTACTACTATACTTTTATCAAACATATACATGAGGCGGATAATTCCAACATCTTGCGAAAAATTGAGAAATGAATCTCACTCATTTTCCCTTCAACTGTTTCATGTCCTCGCTTGCCGAAAAATTACTACGTTATATTCACATTTTTATCAAACCATCAACAATCGTCAGATGATTAAAGGCCACACGATAAACGCCTATTATACAAAGTCGTAAATTCTTGCTTTTGTCTTTTGTTTCAGTAACTTCGGCAAATTTTCCCAGTCAGAAGGAGATAGCGACAATAACATTGGCTTGGATAATGAGAACATGTTTTGGGGACCACGGCGGTGCATTGTCTGTGCATTTACTATGCGCCAAAGCAAATCGCATGGCAACGCGACTTTCGTAGATTGAACGTGAGAAGAAAAGAAATTCGGGCAACAAATTTCACCTTCTGGGCAAAACGATGAAGTCACGAGAGAGCACGAGATATGCGAACGGCTCTCGGAGACACAGTTGGCTTCGATGCCGTCTAGAATGACAATGACCCTACTATACCTAACGCCTCTGGCAAGAAATCGTGACAACATGACTCAGAAACTCATTTTGAAACGCTCACTTCGAACGTCAGAAATGTTGACTTGTAGTCTGTCAACCTAGCTATACGCAGACGCGACGTTTCTGGGAAAAGATGTTTTTAAAAATTGGTAAAAGGCATATGCTGTTTTTACTTTTCCGACGCAAATTTGCATAACAGAATGAATTTTGATTTGGATTTTTGCCGACAATAAAAAAAATATTATCGCCTACAGCCATCGTTCCATCTACAGTGATACATGTTTTTGAAAACGACATATCTCAGATAAAGCATCGTAATCCCTTATATTTTGTCAAGCTAGGGGCACACGAGAACAAAGCAATACGTTATCGCTATGCGAAAATGATTTGAATTTGCTGGATTATCATATCGATAAAGCGGGCGGTCTCATGTTGTGTAGGCGATCCGTCAAAATGCACAGACTAGAAATTGTGTAGAATGGACATTGAGCCTAACAAAATACAAATGCTCCATATAATCAGTTTTGTTCATTCCTATTTGTAAAACTGCCCCAATTTTACTGAAAATTCATAAAATGATTTTTCCCTGATAAATGCAACTACAACCATTGAATGTTTATTTCCACTGACAGGAAGAATTTGCGCTCTGTTAGATTGTTCTTGTAAACATATGAAGAAAACTACAACGGAAAGCACTAATTCAATGATTTCTTACTGATCTTGAAAGTACCTGATCGAAGTAAGTGCTAGAACACAGCGCTTTAATCGCAACAATTCCAGCTGAATAGCTTTGAAGTGACCTTAATTTTCGGTGCAAATTGTGCCAGTCTGTCCAAATTGAAACTACTATTAAAGCTGTAACCTAACAGCTCGGGGCTACAGTCGGTGAATTAGATAGGCCAGGTGTCAAGTACAGACAGAATCAGATAACAAGCCGAGAAAAAAAGGTGTTCAACTGTTTGAATTCCATTTCAAAATGCCATTTTAGTGCTGGGAGGGGGCAAGATAAACTTGAGAGAAAGGTCAAATGGTTCACATTAACCCGCCAATCAAGGAACCGGAAAACTTAGTCACGCGTGCGACAGATGAGGTCAGCGCAACCAATGGAGACCTTTAAAATTGTGCCAGCTGAGGAAGCAAAAAAAATCCGTCGGGGTGATTTTATGATGGCGCGTGAATCTTCTGACAATGTCTTCATGAACGATGAAAAGAAGGAAGGAAAATACTATCTTTGGTAAAGATCGATATCGATTAGAAAACATATTCATTTATGCAGAATTATTAACCATGGCAATTATTGAACTGAGTATTGTACCTGTAAAATTACCCTGATCGCCCTGGACGGTGGCAATATTTATTTTGCTTAGCGCATTGAGATTACATACCTTGCCCTTTATGCCTGAACATAGGAACCAAGTAAGTTGAAACGTACGCTCACTCGTCACGTGAACGTCCGTGGATATTCAAACCATGATGAAACCATAAATTTGTACGCTACTCTGAAATGCTTCAAGGTCGGTTCAGAATGTATAGTATGTTTCCCTTTGATTGTAAACGAAGATAATATTAGAAATGGTACGTTTTTGTGTTATTTTACGGTCATGGAAACTCACAATAGAAGAGATTTCAGCGAATATTATCAAGATACATTTTGCATATTTCGTCCCCTTGAGTCAGGCGCAGGCGCAAGTATCCGCATTTACTTCAAATGACACGCTTCAGTGTTAATGATTCTACATGAAAGTTGACATTTTTAAATACGAAATAAATCCACTATAATCTTGATTCAAAGTTTTTTAGATGCACCATATTGTAATAATCAAATATGCACTAGTAGATGAATTGTAACGATTATGCCATCGCAAATCGATGGAATGATATTCTCGCCTCGTTATCAAAATGGCATTGTGTGCAGATTCACGGTGAGAGTTTCTGTGCTATACAATCCTTTGCAAGTTGTCATGCATTCCTCAATAAAGGACCGGGGTTTTAAGAAGTAGGTCGGGTCAGTCTACACTAGCTCTGCTGGGTTTAGAGAATATGATGTACGTATATATCACTGCAGTGAAAGCTGAATAAACGCCAATCTTCTGGTGTTTAGCCTCCGTAGATTGAAAATTGCTGTGATTGGAGCATAAAGCGTTTCAACTGGAAACGTTCTTTTGAAATACCCATCAAAACAGTGCAGTGCTTTCCATTCATCGAGTGAAATAACTTCCAAATTCTCTGAACGCCTCGGTGGCCATTGTGACCAACAGTATAGCAATTATCCTCGTGTTATTTTTTTGCACTTATATCCCCTAGGTTTGAGTTGAAATGATATTTATTCATATTTTATCTACCCTCCCTTAGGTGGCATTTAGTGATGTCAGCTCCCTCTTCTTTCATGAATGTTACACCGTTTTCTTAAATTTGAGGGTTTACAGAATTCTATCACGCAACACCTGTCAACGAATGAATGATATCAACCCTAGTCGGCTTGCGGCTACTCTAAGGTTGTAAAACAGTGAACACGTCGTGGACATTGTTTCAATACCCGGGGCGATCCAACTCAAAGTAATTTTCCAAGGTGTTATTTGTGGACTAAATGCTAAAAACGATACTTAGGCTTAGCCCCAAGGGTTTTGCCGGAATAAAGACATCAACTGAACGAATCTAATATAATGTCAAATGACTAACCGATTCCAAAAATCTCCTCTTTTTTTGCTAAAAATTTCGCCGATGAAATGTCAATCACAGCTGACCCCATCGAAAGTGTGATTATCCGAAGCGTTTTTGTGCTCTTCTTCCATCTGTCAATTCACTGAAATTGATTTTCGCGGGAGGATTTTGTTCGTCGTGGTGACCGATATCTAATGCATCTGGACGTTGATTTCACTGCGATGTTTAATCTCTTTGCTAGACTTAACATTTCTTCTCAAGGTAATCCACAATCTTTTTAAGGTACCCCAAAAGTACGGTGTGTGGTGCATGCTCATCTTACATACCCATTTAAGCAAAAAATTACCCGAGGGCGTCCCTCTATATCAATACTGAATGAATGACGTCAAATAAGATTAGTTTTGCAGGGCTATCATCAGCAACGTAACGCCGAGATATGTGCAGGAAATTTTTGATAAGTACATGTCTTGAACATATACCTTAGTGTGAAAGGAGCCTTTGAAATCAGATAGCTGTGTTCAAATACATTCTAGCCTGTGGCACTCGGGCCTTAAACTATAAGATCAGAGTATAAAGTTTTAACATACTTTTGCAACTAGGATGTCATTTGACCTCCCTTGGTTCGTCTATAAGATATCAAAAAAATTTTGAGTCAGTGGAGAATATGCGTGTGGCCTTGATAAATGTTTAATATTATGAAGTTGAATATTCCTCTACAATGGTTCCATGCACTTGTATCGCCAAGTATATACTCTACATGAACAAAACGATCTGACAGCAGAGGTGCGTCTCATGAATATTTTACTTATCTATCCCTATTATGGCATATTACTCTCTCCTGATCCCGTCTTAGCTTTCATCGTTATTGATATTTCTTGTCGAGTCCTGGACGAATCTTGAGGTGATGCAGAACACATACTCTGTAGATTAATCTGAATAAAAATGTTTAAGAGTAGCTGCATTCTGCATCCGAACCCGAATGAAATGTATTGGCTGTGGTTTTAAGGTAGTATGCGCATCGAAAGTGAAAGACTTAAACTTTTGCTCAAATTTTACTGAATGAAACTTTCAACCATTCTCTTACCAAATCAACAAATAAAATCGGGGTCACCGGGCAAAGTTTGGAACTAGCGAAAAAAATTCCCAACATTTTGCGATATTTCAATTTCAAAATGGCCACATTTCTGTGTTTCCAGAGGGAAATTAAATTTTTGATTTTCGAGAAAACTAAGACAGTAAAAGTTTTTCTTTCTCCAAGAGCTTTAAAATGAGCCCCCACAAGTGGGAGATTATTAAAGAATAGTAGAAATTTGAGAGTCCGACTATCTGTCCCCGAGGCGCGTTCTACCTTAAGCTTTCATTGAATCAGAACCAAAACGAAATGATTATCTGTGCATGCGATATGTCGTCATAATCCAACAACAAACTACGTCACAACCTATGTCAAATTTAATTTGAAAAATAAAACTATGAAGAAAGTGTTTTATGTATGTTAAACATGGTAGTCATGTAAAATAAAGTTCACCTAAACAGTGTAAGCACTTGAAAATTGTATGCAATAATTACTATAAGCTTTGCGTCGTAGTATTTGGGGATTCACATTTTTATACTCAATATCTGTATTTTGATCGACTGGTTGGCGCAAAGTATGCATGGTACGGCTATACCCGTATTTTTCAATCGATAAAATGAACACAGCATCCACTTAAGTAATCTAACATGAACGGACATGCCCCGCGGCCATCTACGGCAACAAATAATACTTGTCAACAAAATAATTTTATTAGAGATTCGTCACATATCAAAAGATCTGCGCAGCACGCTACAGTGCACACGATAAGGCCTGAACTGACGAGGATTGTTAAGAAGTGGTCGCTGCCGGCTGTCAAAATAGATATGTTGAATATGATTGAGACGATAGCAGCACTTTTCGGTTCATGGTCACACTGCAAAAACACAAGACAAACAGACTATATTTACTAGATCAATGCGTTGTCATACTCTCCGCAATTTCATGCGATACTCCGCGTTTGGTTACGACTGACTTGAAAAATCTATTCATTGATTACACGCTCTCCATCTACTGCTTGGAAACGACTTCACTCGAAAACGGTCAGTTTGATCGATGGCTCTGTTGAACCTAGCTGAAGTTTCCGCCACTTGAAAGAGTCTGCATGTCGAATTTTAGATATCTGATTACGCTGTAGTTAACATATATACTTTCTAAAATAACACGCCTAAGAGTAACTTGGCTCATTAAATTTCTAAAGTAAGGATCTACATTATAAACCCGAAATCGGAAATGATATATGCAATGATATCAATTCAACTTAAGTTATTCCAATTCATTTTAATACGAATAGAAATACCATAATAACATATTTTTAACGATTATATATTAACTATCCCCTATGAGCATAAACCTAGCTAATTCATCACAAGGATTTGTCCGTATCTAATCTCCTCCCCCAGTATCACACGGGACGCATCATAGCTCTACAAATACCTATATTTTCACTATTATTATACTGTTATGGATTTAAATCATGACCAATTATTACAGCGAGCTTTATTGCGAATAATAGCGTAGCTGGTACATACTGAAGTGATAAACTGGTGGGAAAAGATAGATTTGTATACAAATCTGGTATAAATCTATTTGTAAATTCAAAATTCTTTTTATCATGGCGTTAGCCTAAATCTGGGACAGTCGGCCCCACTTAACCCATGAGAACATGCTGCGTTGCGTTTAATATGACTACCTATGGCGCCGGATATTTATTTAATATAAAAAGATTGCATATGACACACGTCTATTGATGACATAAACGCACAGTGACCCTGTATACTGAAAACTGCTGTTTACGCCTTTAATTGTCCCGTGAAAGGAATGACTGCATTTCAAAAAGAATTAATTTAGGATTTCTCGCCTGTAACACGTGTTGTGGGTTTCATTCACTTGAATATATTTTCCATTCAATAACCTGACTGTTACAACATGCTCACACTATTAAACCAGTAAAAGGCATGTAGTGCTTTAGTAAATTTCACAACACAAACACCATCCATGCAGACCACAAGCGTGACAGATTCAATACACATTCGCCATTTACCATGGCAGACATTTGTTTAGTGACAGCATACATAAGGGCAAAACACGGTGGGTTAGAGTATTCCCATTATGCTGACATTCTGCTTTGCTGTGTACTTAAACCAAGCTCTACACTATCGAAGTAATTAATTGGAGACGCCTTAACATTCTCACCCCGGGAAAGAAAAGAAGGCCATTCCTTAGGCGGGTCCTTCGGCAAGAGGCATTTATAGGCCGCCTAACACAGTTTATAAATGGTTCAAAGATATAGTTCCATGTATTCCATTGTGATAAATGTTTACATTGAGATAAGACATCGATAAATTTCAGGAAACGGGAGTTCAGTCAAGTGAGGCGTTACCTGTTACAGAGTACGAAGTCATTTTTCATAAGCGCATTTCTGAATCCATTCCCATGTTTTGCGCCTGAATTTAAAGGTAATGAGTAGCAATGTGTCGATTTCAATTTGAAAATAAATACTTGGTATTTCCAGCGGTCGAATATTCTCTTTTTATAGTCACTGTGTCACTACAATTTGAATAAAAAGCATCCAATGAAACATTTCCCCCGGCTCCATAAGGGTCAGTGCACATGACTGTAAGCACCTCTGTGTAAATGTTGCTAAAAAGTGATATCCCTGGGTTGTTAGAGCAGGACTTAAAATTTCCTAAATAAACACGCAACGGGAAACGAGTTCCATCTATGCTTCTAAGTTAACTGTTAACTATACCTTCGGCTTCCTCAATAAAAACGCGAACATAAAAGCGTTGAATGTGCTCTTACAACACGACCGCGGAATCCTCTTTGGGCAGACATGGTCACATTAAACATTAATACCTGTGTCTATACGATCTGACAAACTCTCGGTTGATTGTGTACAGGAACACGTGCATTTTGTCATGCTGTCGGCTGCGGTACATAGAAGGGATCTAAAACATTCTCTTGAACTGGGTCTGGCAGTAAGAATGACCAAGTGCACTGTAACATATATGACGATGCAGCAGTGAAGTGAAATTGTCTGATCTACTGTAAATGCAGCAGATTAGGCTGTGGTATGGCATCATCGTGATATATTGGCGAGCATGTCATTGTAAAAGCAATACATGCATTCGAGAATGTAGATAATTAGGACCACGCTGACGATACAAATTGCGGCATGAATATTTTACAACATGTGTTAAACTGCATTGTGACATTACATTTGCAAGATGTGTGAAATTGCTATCTGCACCACATGCTGCAAAACGGCCTTGTACCAACAACTATAACTATAACTATTGTAATGCAAATATTCCTAATGATTTCCCGTCCCTGGAATTTCTCGCTATTCAGTACTTATTCTCGCTAATTGAAGTTAATGCTGCATTTTCGTACATGGAGACACATCTTTCAATGATTATCCTCTATGTGCCCATCAGAAAGTAGGTTGTTTTGAGATATATAGATAACTTCGTTTCAATATGTGCATAATGTCTGTTCCAAAGACTCTATCTTGAGTGGCATGGTTTCCTGTCTTCAATTGCCATTTAGAGCAAGCTTTCGCTGAACAGAGACCTCAAAAGGCTTGCCTTTCAATGTGAAAATCCTATCCTGCTTCTTTTAAGCCATCGCAAATCCAGATCGTATTGAATACGCAAAATTTAAATCGTGTGAAGAGGTGTGCATAATTTGCCTGTTGAATGTGAAACAATGCAAAACCAAGACCGAAACTTAGCATACACAATGAAGTGTACTTTGAATACTAAATCTAACTTCGTCATCTCCGTATATGATGTTTACAAATCGAAATCCCAAGTTCGGGCGTTAGACATCACTTAGTCGTTCGAGGCCTAATGATGCCGTCTGCTGGATTCTCGTGGTTTAACTTATCAAAAGGAGAGACTCATGTGAAATGTTACTAAAAAGACAGGAAATTGAGTATTTCTGATGTTTAGATATATATTACAGATAAAATGACAGCAAAAAGATTGCGAAACATAAAACAGACATATCTCAAATATGTTCATCAAACTATACAGGTTGACAAGGAACATACTACAGCCTCAGTACTTTACACAAAATTTCACTGGCAAAAGTCAGGTATTTTAAACATATCTTAATGTTACTCTAGTAATATTTCACAGCTTTAACATTTACGTTGTCACATAAATGCCCCTTGGAAATGACAAGTGCGGTAAGTAAGTTTTCCGGTAATTCATTTGACTTAAGTGAACATTCTCAATGATTTAAACGTGCGCATATTGCCCGAAATCTTTCTGTGAAGTATTTTAACATTCTACCAAAAGATCACAATAAACGAGTCGCTTCGAAAGACTTTGTTTTAAAAGGTTTTATTACATAATGATTACTGAGGAGCCATAAAATAATGTTGGAGCTAAATCAACTATAATGGCCAAAAACAAGACATATCTGATGTTTATCGAGGTTATATAGTTTCATTGACTGACCACTTCTTAGACGATTTGGTGTCAGACTTAAATTAGATTTCGAAGAACGTTAGAGCTATTTCGACTTATTTTATAGTTGCCATGGTTAAATTGTTTACAATATGGCATCCTGCCCATAAAGCGATGCTGACATACGTGTATAATTTTTACAATGTGCCATAAGGGGAAAGGGTATCTAAGAACATTGATTTTGATCGTAATAAAAAGTCACTGCCTTTGGTCAAACTTTCTTATATTGTAATTTGGGTGATAACGTTCAAATCCGCTGTCCACACTAATAAACGAATGCTTATAAAGATAAGCAGCCGGTCAATGCATCAGTCTTTGTCTGATATAACATTATCTTCATGATATAAAGTGCAAATGCAAAACATGTGATTTGGATTTAATGTACTTATTTCCTTATGTATGCGCCAACAGCCAAACAGGCAACTCATTTGAGATTCCAAGTCCAACGGCGTTAAAGTAAGAGTACATTGAACATTTTGAGGTTTTGTTCGTTTTACAACAAGAACATGTTTTATTAACAATTATATTCCCTCCATAAATTCATACAACGGAAATTACTTTGTCGAGATCATTGTCTACTTTAGCAATATACGATGAACATTTGCGTCGTTGCCTTCAAGTAAAAGCGAAAAGCTTGTCCTTTCATTTCCGTCAGCGATGAGCATAACCTGACCACGCATATCCCTCAGCATGTGCCATAAACCCAAACTATGAACCCCAGATGGCACAGCCGACGTGGCACTAAGTCCAGTTATTTACCACTTCTTATTCTCCCACACTTTTGCAATCAAGTACCCCATAAAAAAACTCCTTTAGAGGAGAGTTTAAGATCTTCCTTGTCAAAGTGATGTCAAGAACGCTGCCACTGAACATCGGAAGCTTTCTGGTGGCAGTTTCGTGTCTTGAATTGTATAGCATCGATGAGTATCTGTGAGCGGATGTTAGGTTTTAAAATGACCGTTATGTCATATAGTATTGCAGAATGTTCAGAAGATACAAAGAAACATAATATTGTATTGTTGCCGGGAGTATATTGCATCTATACACACGAATCGATGTATCTTAATGTTTAAATATCCGTCAAACGATGTAGCTATTAGCTCAGTCAAACTTAAAAATGTTAGCAGATTTCAAGTGTGTAACACCGTTGCTATAGCTGTAAAATCGTTGCCAGGAAGGGTACAATCGTAGTTCCGTGTACACTCTAGTTTTTACAGCTGCAGAGATTTGGGGTGGCAATAAATATAACGTCTCCTCTTCAAATTAGTCGCTCGATGGGATCTTTACAGAAAACGCACAAGAAGCTCATAATCTGTTGTCAATTTTACTTCGTTGTCATGTTCGCTGAAATGTCAGTCTAAACTCTACGAGTCACGGCGTAGAATATTGAACACTGAACTTAGACACTCGTCATAAGTGAGATACTTTTAAAATCGTATATGCACAGAACTACTCACTGTAGCGTATCTAATAGATATGCTTACATTAGACCTTGGCTTTTTGTACATGCACACGGCTGAATAGTGAAAGTAATGTGTGCGAATTAAGATAAGAGAGTGTCACAAAGATCGAAAATAGATTTCATAGTCATCTGACAAAACTAACCTGGCAAGCTTACTTCAATAGGAAGATGAACTACATTTCATGTTTGAGGGGGCAGGCTATTTAAAAAAAAAGAACACGTTAACTTTAAAGATGCTTTTGTCATATTTCCAGGGCCATAGAAGAGTTATTGGCCCTCTAGTTCCTTCCCTATTAGACTGTAAATTTGCAAAGATTCCATTTCGGTTTCAGATATCTTGCTTCAAAAGCATGTAAAAAGCATGCAACATAAAGTTTCAATATTTCCTTGACACGTTGATAATATGGCATACGTAAACAATAGATATATGCATAAAAAGATAAATAGATACATACATGTACATAGATACATACGTGTGCATATATATATATATATATATATATATATATATATATATATATACATAAAATTATCAGGGTACAGATGTCCTCGTATGAAATTACTGTTGTCGATGCTAGAATTTGTCGTTACTAGAATATTCCCTGTCCTGTCTCATTGTTGTGAATAGTGTTTTGATAGAGCCACTGACTTTCACACATTTCATAGTGATATCAAGATATACAATGTTGAGCACATAGATCACTAAATAATATCCCGTCCCGTAAGGTAAATGAAATGCATCAGGATGGCACTTTTTGCAACCTGCAGTTCGAAAGAAAACTGCATCAAGAGCACCCTACAAAGCGAATTCATCATTCCGTCTCCGTTTTTACTGAGCACAGCATTTTTGCATATTAATGAACGGATCTCACCGGGATCTTGGCTGTCCCCGCCAGCGTTACAAATTTTCACAGGATTTATGGTAAATCTGACCGTGGACAAGGAAGAGACATTGACTGCGCCTTATGTCATATTAGGGAACGATCCTTACAATCATCAATCGCGATCTTGGTTCATGAAGCATGAGCAAAAAGTTGTTGGTATTTCTTCCAATTCTGGGCTATGACAACTCGACCTTAATATACTAATATTCTATTTTTACTACGTCATCATGTTCATGACCAGACGCCATGTCCACAAACAGTACGCATAATTATATTCAAATCTATATCGGATGTGTCAGTCATGTCCTTGATGAATTTTGTTGTTCAGAATTTTCATAAATTAGGTCTAAATTTGCTTAAGGTAGGTCGAAATTAACATCAACCTTCAGAGGTCAGAGAACGCATTACTCTCAAAGGTCAAATATTTGTCCGCAAATTCCTAACATCACGGTAGACTTTTGATGCAGACAGAAAAGTGGAATTAAAAAGGAAGTGCGCTTTTAAATACTGAATTACGATCTTTGAGGGGAAGCCTTTCGTAGCGAAGCCCTACATCACAAGAGAAGGACCCGGAAATGATAACGATGAATTTACAAAATGCCTTTGATTGAATCGTATCGATTTCGCTTATATTCTTGTTTAGACATTTTGGACCAATTAGAACGCCGTCGTTACTGGTGGAATTTCTCACTTGTCAATTCTGGTTTCTCTGTCGATAATTAGGAGATTGTACAAGATCTCACGAGTACGTGACGATAGCACCAAGGATTTCAAGTCACCGACGTTTACCGCACTAAGAACGGTTATATTGTATTCGGCTCCGGGTGTAAAATAATGGCTCCGGGCCGTATCGAACGCTTCTCGTTTCATCGAATCGTTGAGTTACACCAGCAAACACAAAGTTCAGTAAATTGGCACTTTCGAATGCTGTTTCTGCCTTATCATGGCACTTCACGTTAAGTAAATGCAATGTTATTCGGTGTGAAACTGTATTGTTCCATAAAAATATATACCGTTAACTTGCCAAAACCTGAGAATACAAGAATGGTGTTTGCATTGTTTTGTTTTACTGAGATTAGCTGTGCCATAGTTTTATGTTATTAATAATCATTTTTACGTATTCAGCCTGGCCTTCCCATTTTAAATTTAAATACTGATCCATTTGACTGTCTGTCTGTTTGTCCTCGCGCCCTGCAGACTAAAGGTCGGTGAAATGTTTGTCCCTGGCACCCTTAACCCTTTCAAGGAAGCTGGAGTGAAATTAGCTCTCAGACCTCAAAGTAATCGCCTTGGGTAGAGCAATATGCTAGTACTCTATCAACATGGACGTGCTACTGTTCACATGTAGTGCGCACCTCCCGGCGAAGGATACTCAACCGAAGCGACTATATACTATATTTTAACAGGCTAGATTTTTCAAAGAACATACACTTACAAGAAGATGTTATTGTGATCAAATGGTGTCAGATTCCCTGATAAATTTTATTTTCCACAGATTTTCGAGTAATCCTATGCTTATAGCTTTGTTGTCGCACTCTACAGACACGTGGTGTTCAATGCAGGTAACGACATACTACACCAGTGGGTATATCTGATGGTGTATGCTTATGCGTCACTGCCAAATCCTACCTTTACATATCACACATATTACTTTAAATGACATAACATTTAGAGGGAAGGCTGTTGTTAGATTATCAACGAATACGAGGCATTTTTGACAGATCGATCGTATCGCCCAAAGTTCTTTTGAAGGCAGCATTTGAATCGTTCGCACCTTTCGCCGCTGTAGTCGACACTGAATTAGTGCACACGCCCAAGTAAACATTCTCCATAGAAATAATGGTTAGGGAGCACAAGTAATGACGAAACGTCGGCATAATCGTTAAAAACATAGCTTGAATTAAATTCCGTCGAAGTCATACGTTATTTGAGTTGTTTATAATGAAACGGATGAATTTCTGGCTGACATTCAGAAATGTCATCTGAGCAGAAACATTTTATCCTGGCTAATGCAGTAATTGATTTCTTCTGTATTTCACTGTCGGTTATTTTATCAGAAAGGCGGCGGCGGGGGAGGAGGAATAAACCAACCTAGCGCAAGCTAAGTCAAATAAAAACACATCTTCCTATCAGCGAAATTTGAAATGACTATTTTGTGGGATTAAGCCAACATCGTCATGTATGAATAGGTGTGAAAATTACGAGATTGTTTGATTGCTCTCAAAACTAGAGCTCTGACCGACAATGATATTTGGCGCGTTTTGGAAACTCACCATACACTCCATGTAGAGGTTTTTCCGAATAGGCAATGAAAGGGAAACGACTTTCAACAATATTTTTATTTTAATTCATACATGTTTTACCTATGAACAGGAGCAAAATGATACAAATACGTAAATCAGCCCGACGTGACTCCAATAATAGATATTAGAATTGCCAAGAGCAGCTGCCGGGATTGATTTTGTGATGGTCGTAAATATCTCCCGATACCCGAAGATAATCGTAATAAAATGTTTTCATCGTGTTTTGAACCTCAGCAATTCTACAATTCGGTATGACCGCAAACAACCAAAATCACAACATACGTGCTAAAACAACAACACTGACATCAAACTGATGAACGCCATGTTTCTAGTTAAAATCTGTAAGTCTTTTCATTTGCTCTGAAAGTTGTATCATTTGAATGGAAAATAATTCAGGAGACTTATTTCGCTGTACATTTGCGAAACCGATGTCTTCCTGCATCTCACTATCATCGTGTAATGTGGCACCAGCTCCCTTTGGGTTGAACAAATTTTATATATGACCAGACAAGAAAATGAGATTAATATTGATGGCCACAACAAAGCTAATGCCGATTATAACGGTATCAAGGCGTTCACGAGAAACAACGTTTCGACGATTTTACTTACAATTTTTATACATGGATTCGTCCGCAGCGTAAGGGTTTCCAATGTTTATCGTGGGGTTGGCCATATGGATGTTTGTTGTTCAACGATCTACCCTGTTTACAAAACCGATAGAAAGATTCCTATGATATGTATTGATATGCGAACTCTGAAGGGAAATCTCTGTAGCTTTGTACTGTGACCTAATTGAAACCGACAAATATGGTTGTATGTTTTTGTGCTATTGAGTAGATGTGCATTTTTTAATCTGATGTGCTTTTCGGGTTCCAAAGAATGATATTATCACCTTGTTATTCAATTGAATACGATCAAATCCCTGAGAGGTTTACAATTTTAAATAAAGACGTCATTACATTCGTAATTTTTCGCGGATTCAGCTAACATGTAAATCGAAGAACCACTACGCCAAGAAAATTCGACACTGTTATCTAATTCCCATCGATAGGTATCAAAGTTAGGCTTTTTTCCAGCGATCTCCGTCCTGGGAGTAAACAGATCAATAGCTGTTTTTCAATCCGTCAGTCTTGCATTTCCAGCGAGATGTATTTTACTGCCGTGTATCGAGACTTGCCGGCACTCTGATACTACGCAACTTACAAGAGAACTGCCAATATGACTGCATAGCGGAGACATGGATTCAGGTTCAGCAAGGTATCAAATGGTGTCACGATTTAATGAAATGTTCATCGGTTCTATCAACAATATGTCCATTGGCGGCTTTTGTAGAAATTGTGACCGGAGTTCCTATTTGTACCCAAGAAAAAACTGGCTCTACGGTGCGTTCAACCGTTTACTCATATACGCATGCGCGATGTTCCTGCTCGCTTCAGTGGTGAAGCATTTATTTTAATACGCGGCGTTTTACGGATATTTTGACATATGTTAAGATTGATTAAGAGGTCAAGATTGGGAATAAGTATATATTGGACAGAAAAGCGCTTTGAAGCAAACAATGTCTACGAAAGACTGAATCATTTATTACCTAAGCAGTTTGTTTGATCAACATGATTATGAAAAATTAATATTTTCCTTACATTACACAAAGCTTAAATATTAATAGATGCACAAAAAACCATCAATGCTAACAATCTAAAAGGCCATGGCTACCACTGATGAACGATAAATTAAATGCTAGCATCACGTAGATTCTCGGTGAAATTTTGACTCCCCAGCGTCACGGTGGATAAAGCAATTTCGATTCGAAGATCGGAGTTGAGCGTGACAAATTGGGATTTCAAAATTAAGATATTATATAATAGCATCATTGCAACACACGACATAAGTCACAAATTGTCACTCATGTAACTAAGGCGAATTTTGTTAGGAAGGTCAATAAAGAATGAAATCCGATTTCATCAGGCGTGTCGAACCATCGCGCACAAGGACATTATCGCACCCTGGGCAATATGTGATACTGACAGCCATTCGTGTGTTGATCGCTTCCTTACCAACATCACGGAACAGCCTCACACAGACATCATGGCGGTCTCTCTGATGCCTAGCTAACAAAATAAAAACCAAAACACGCGTTTCTTTGGCTAATAGAAATCTGTCATCCCCGGAAACAAGTCATAATTATTTACACCGGCATATGTGTGGTTCAGTTTATGAACTTTGTGGAATCGAACACTAACAAGTTTATGCATGACAATGTCGTAGTCAATATATTCGCCATTGCCAATAAGATAAATTCTCTTTGTCGTAAATGTGATAGCGACAGCATAATGGCTGCAATATTATAACTTGCTCTTGTGTGTCCAGTCGCCTCCCTAACCGATTAACCGATCCGATGTTGACCTTTGACCTAGAGTGAAGTAGTGGAGTGTACGTTACAGTAATAAACAGATATTCCAAAGTATTATATATCTGATGCTTACTGTGTGATATATACAGATCCTAGACTCAAACTTAACGGTAACAATCAGGGTGTCACTTGATATACAAAGTATACCGTGCAGTAATACTCAACTGACATTACTAAGCATTCTTCTTGTAATCCAATTATATTTCGTCCGTGATTGTGTCATGATAGACTGAGTATTTACATGTTTCTCTCGTTGCTAGTGTTGTTGTCGTTGTTGTTATGGCGTCCATGTGAATAGCTGTGTGCATCTTATGTTCGTGTTTGATCGCATCGTTAGCCGGAAAATTGGCCACCGCTGGCCGATTTACTCGAGTCACTTTCTTTAATATTCCCTTCCTCACCACACGGTGACGACCACGCCGGATTTTTCGGCGTCTGTGACGGCGACATATCTTGCCGAGGTTTTTCCTGAAATTTTCACCAGCAAAGGTGTAAACGAGAGGATTCAGGGAGCTGTTGGCATAGCCCAAACAGAGGCTAATGTAATAAGTCACATATATTCCAAGAGTTATGTCTTTCTTTTCTACACGTGCGAGTACAAACTGCATCACATAGAACGGGAGCCAGCATATAACGAATATAGTGACGACTGTTATAACCAGCAAAGAAACCCTCCGAGAACCGGCCGCTCTCCTCGGGTTTTCGGACCTTGGGCCCTTGGAACGAATAATGTAGACAATGAGGCGAACGTAGCAGCACGAGATGATTATAACTGGAAGGGCAAAGCCCAGTACAAACGTGAAAATTGTGAAATAAGTGCTGAGTATTTTCTCAGGCCAGTAGACATCGCATCGAATTCTGTTAGACTCAGGGTCACTGTGCTTGGTTGTTGAGTACATCCACAGCGGCAGCGTCACAAGGATCGACAGGCACCAGAGACAACAGTTGACAATGCGAGCGTTTTTCACGGTTCTGTATTTCATCGAGGTGATGCCGTGCACTATGGCAAAATATCTGTCAATGCTCATCGCGGTCAAAATAAAAATTCCCGTGAACATATTCATGCCATCCACTGCAAAGACGATCTTACAAAGCACTCTGCCAAAGATCCAATTGGAAGTGGCGTATTGGTATGCTAAAAACGGAATGCTGAACATGAATAACAGATCTGCAAAGGCTAGATTTAGGATGTAGATGTTTGGAACTGTTCGCATGTTTGTGAAACGAAGGAGAACAGCAATGACAATACTATTGCCCACAATTCCTACCAGGCAAACAATGCCAAAGAATAGTGGAACGACAAAATATCGAATCCACACAGGCCAGGCAGATCCATCGACTTCGGTGACATTAGTCGCTGAAACGTTGAAATGGTCCAAAAGGCCCGTGTCAAACACAATCCTCGATGTCAAATTCATGTGCAGTGTAAGTTCCAGTGGAGTCCTGTCCCTGTTGGGTATATCATACGAGTACAACGTTAGAGCCGACGATGTATTACTCGCTTGCTCTTTCTCTACCTCCATGGCGCTACACGCGCAGCTTTCAGAATGCAGCACTCGCCTGGTGATGACGTCACGACTTATTTCAGGTTAAAGTCGAACATTGAAGTACCCTGTGTAGCACGCATCGTCGGACCGTCCATTGACCTCGGCTCCCGCTCTCTTCTTCAATTGGACACGGACTTGACTATCGACGTGCTTTATAACAACCGCGTGCGAGCCGCGACCAACGTGACTGCAGAATAAGCACCAATGCAGGGCATGTCAATGAAATATCGAGCCTTTAATGAAATGCGGTTAACTATTGGCTGCTACTTCGCCTAATCTTGGCACAATCTAAGTATCAATTGACAATTTCATCGTGGAACGTAAAACACGTGCTAATCACCATCCACATCAGATACAAATATAACCGTAGATGATCCTTTCTTTAACAAGGACGTCGAATACAAAATATGCTTTGTGGCACTTGAATCAAGGATGAAACACCCAAAATAAGCAGCGAGAATATTTAAATGCGTCTACACATCACCGTGTCAATAGCAAACTGAAGCGGGCGCGTCTGTCATGGCAACTATCAGAGCAATGAGTTTCAGCGGGTAATCGATTTCACATTTACATGGAATTCTTGTGAATGACCTTACCTGAGGGGTCAATCAGATAATTAAATGTCAGCATATGAAATCGGATCCCGTCCATAGTGATACACGGTGAAAAACTCACGTGTAGGCTGTTGGAACGAGCTCAGTTGTAATGCTGTGTCCATGAAAGAAGTTATAAAATTTAAACGGGGGAGGGGGGAGTCATCGGAACGAGTATTGATCTAGTCCGGTGTCAAATGTTCTTGATAAATCTAAGCAGCCCTGACGTCACCTTAACGAGCTCTCTTCATCATTAGGTTAACGGTTATACGAAAATACCAATATTTCACGACTGGAAATTGCTTGCATTGACTTGACCACGACGTGTGCGAAAGAATACAGTCGATGCGTCATATTCATGAGCAAAACAAGCTCGCCGTTATCATGTTTCGGGACAAGGTTGAACATACCAGAACAGAGCTTTGCATTGTTAGCCCGACCAGCTTGCGTGTACAGCTACTTGTCAAAGGCAGTGATTGCATCGCCAGAATGGAGACAACGAATGATAGCGGTAATACTTCGGGTCACAGGTGGGCTTTACCATCAGCTGTGCGTATTGAATTTATTTCAACCCTGTACAATCTCTGTGTATAAAGTCCTTCATTTATTTTAATACCCAGACTATCCGCACGTAACCTTGTTTGTTCCCATGTCGCCCGTAATGACACTGTTACCGTTTTCCCTGTGGTAGAGTTTGACCCGTATTTTTTAAACAATCTTTATAATTTACATATTTAAAATAAACATCACCAGAATTTCTGAAATAAATTTAATGTAGGTTTTCTGTCCACTTTTTATTCACTTTTGCGCTAATTTTGTATGTCGAAACATGATTTTACAGATAGACTCAACGTTTGTACTGTTCCAAAATTTTAATGCAAATAGTGTATGGTATTCGTGTCACGACTGCCATTTCTAGTTTAATGGGTTGAGGGATAGCAAATGGTTAAATATTTCCATGTAACGCCACAACTGTGTCGGTCAGTAACGGAAAGTACAGATTTATTCCATGTATAGTACATCCTGGCCTTGCGGTCTCTTTAGCTTAGTCAGTATTATGACAATATTAACTTTATATCACAAGTATCATCCCGATACGGTTACTCGTCCAATTACGAACGTAAAGAGCGACATTAGTTGTCACTCAAACGTAAACGCCATGCCAAGAATTCATTTATCAAAGACAACGACAGCCAACGATCATGGCGCCATCAAAATTTCTCATCAATTTCTCCGCCACTGGAAATGAAATGTTTAAAGTTAAAATTTGAACCGCTACTCTGAGAATACAGATACAAAGTTGCACAAAATGTACTGTTAAAACGCGTCGTGCAAAGATTCACATTCCAAGAACCCTTTGGTATCATCTAAGTTACAGTCTAAACCATTTTGAGAAGAGAAACGTGTTCAAACATTGGTGTCATACAACTCTTTCAATTCAATGGATTCGCTTACTGAGTTACATTGGGAAATAGCAGCCGTGTTTCTATTGAGGTTACACTAAACCTTGCTACACGGCAATAAGAAGAGAACCACCAATTAATATCCATGTCGTTTGTAGATTTAGCCTCGTGTTCATGAAGGCGACGAAGACTTCGAACAGTATCGCTCGGAAATTAAACCAGCCGAATGTCTATAAATGCAGAAGGAGATTAACATTACCAATTTTACAGGAACAAAACACCCCTCGTTTTACTTAAATAATGTCGTCTACATGACATCGCAAATCAAAATGCGAAGCTCGGTCTCTGTGATGTAAGAATGTAAAGTACAAACACATCCTTATTTAACTGTTCGCGCTAGACGATTTCAAAACGTTTTCAGAGCGTTAACCTTTGGGATTTATTCAGTACGTCTCATCATAGATATCACTTTCGAAAACAATAAATTTTATTTGTTCTAGCACAAGACCAACTGACGATGAGAGGTAACTATTTAATAGACGCATATTATACATACATACATCAAACATACAAACATATATATATATATATATATATATATATATATATATATATATATATATATATATATATATATATGTTTAATGGAATATATCAAATGGAATTTAGACTACTATTTGTTTCTTGCGTTACTTGCATCTCTAAAATAATTTCCAGGCAGTAAGTTCAACTCTATCATATGGATTATGGATTATTCATAATTCGGAATTTATGACAAGGTTTCGATTTTAGAGGAATCAACATAACATAATTAAGTCTACTCTATCGTTTTCCTGAATAAATTGATGATGTGTTTCTACATTTCAATACTTGGAATAACGGAAGTTTTTCTTAAACTCCTGTTCAATGGTTGATGCGGCTGTTGACAACAACAAGTTGTGATGTCGCGATGGTTTCAGATTTCATCGGTACCGTTTTACTACACCGTAATTGATGCCATCTTGTCTCGAATATCACGAATGCGCAATACCATTTGTACTTTAAAATTTAGCCCGTGCAGAATCTGAGGTAGACTAGACAACCGATGGAGAGTTACACCATCAAATTGACATCAAGTGAAATAGGAATTTTCTAGTGCAGGAGAATTAGAAAAATTAGCGATTCGACAGACGGATCGTCGGTGGTAGATGAGGACGATTTCATCAAGCAACAAGACCCCTAACTGGAAATCATCACAATAGAATTATTGCAGTTGCAAGGAAGGATAGGAGATAGTAAGAAATCTTATTGAGATGTAAGGTGTAATTGTAAAATGTTTTTGGTCAGCAGTTGAAAAAATAACTTAATTAAAAGAGACTGTATACATAGGACAAGCCTAACTTCACTGTTTAATTGGTTCTTGTGAAAGCTTTAGCGTCAGGTTACTAAAAATATCTGAACAAACTTGTAGTTTGGTCTGTGTATAATCACTTTTGCGGATCTCCAGCCTTAACTGTGAATGGATTGTTGAGGGAATTGAAGGTGTAACCGCCTGATACGGCACAGCTTCAATGATTAATTGATCGTGGATAGAATGTAACATTCGTAAAAAGGTCTCAAGACTACTTGAACATGCAGGGATATATGTGTCAGCCGTATTGAGGACTCCCGTACGGTAAAGAAAGTCAATGTACTATGGGTAACTCTGTTCGTGTCACTCACCTTTCCTGTGATTGTAGCTTTAGGTTCTTAGGCTAAAGTTAATAAATCATGCTTTTGTACTAGCGAAGTCTGTCACAAATTTGAGTGTACATTATCATAATATTGTCTGCTAATTATAATATTTTCTTAGAGGAGATCCTATACTTCACGTGTGCTTTCTAAAACAAATTCAACAACACTTACCAAAAACCACGAATAATTTAAAATAGTCAGACACTGACAATAGCTTCCCCATGTGAAATAATTGACAAACTTTGGGCGCTGTACATTTTAGGATTGTCATTTATATGAAAACCTCAATCAACACTGACCTTAAATTGATCCTTCGTTGAATGACCCCGGACTATTTCTTCCGAGGTCCACAGGCAACTGTTATCTATTTTTGCTTTTAGATAAATCTTAACTTCATACCAGAGCAAAGACTTACCATTAAGACATCAACATAAACCACTCTTTAAACCTGATTCAAGCACTGCTAATCATGTCAAAACTAGCTTTGCTAACAAATCGAGTCAGACCGCGATAGCGACATTTCTCCTCTCCTTCAAAAAACAAAATTAGAAAACCGAGGCTTGTCAAACATTTTTGTTTTACCTCCCCCATATTTTAGTGTTGAGTGTCTTTTGGATAAATAATAAATAAATAAATAAATAAATAAATAAATAAATAAAATAATGATGTGATAAACTATCGTATGTATACCCTGGCACACGTTTCAATTCATTCCTGCAATTTTTTGTTATGTTTTGGTCAAATTTTTCTGTCTACAAATTGCAAGCGTAGCTATTACGCCATGTACATATAAGTTATACACACGGGAAAAGAAGAGCGATCTACAGACGTTTCTTCAGAAACGAGACACTTTTAGCATCATTCGCTGGTTGATATGGTATTCCCACACGAACGTCACGATCAGAATCTCAAAATCGTTACTCTCACTGTAAAGATTCATAAGATTGATCATTCAGACTCACGTTAAAGAACTTCACCAGTCCCCGAACGGCAAATTAGTAGAAAATACATAAAATACCGAGAAATCTGTGAACAACGTTGCTCCTGGCTATTCATTTCATATTGTTTATTCAAAGTGTACAATGTGTCTCTCTACCTCTATACCGCTTCATGTCCTTCAAACAGATTGAGTCACCGCGTTTTCAAGCACAGTCAATGAATCTTTTTAAGTGTATTTCAACTTCTGTCCGATACGGAAAAATGTAGGGCGCATATTTTACCGTATCTTACATGTTTCAGTTTGCGAATTGAATAATTATCTGCACGATTTTTAACGATTTCTTCATACGGACGGTGCTTATAAGTAATAGGAGAGTTGTAGGTAGACCAGAAAGCAAAGTTGCATACATCAACAGACGGATGTTTCGGTGCTGTGAAGGTTTACATCACTGAAACGTCAAGTATTGTGTAAACCAATGTTTTACATCTGTGCTAAAACTAATTCTGCATCAAATGTTTTCAAGAGAGAATGTTTGGATGGATGGATGGATGGACGGATTAATAGACAGGGAGGAGGAAAGACGAGCAAAGATATATCGCCAGATAGAGTATTACCAAAAAAGCTCGAGATATAAGGGCTCATTTACATGCCTGCTTTCGTCAATCACTCCAGTCTGCTATTGTTACGGCTCTCTAACACCAATCTCTATTATTGCGGTATGATGGGGAATCAGCAGCGGTTCGCAGCACAAGCGTTACTGAGTTGACACCGAGACTTCCATATGGTATCGTCCACATGGGAACGTTTTGGCAACCACAGATAAACAACCAGGTAGAAAAGATAAGGTGCCTTGGTTTGTAACATCTCCTGCATCGGGTCGACCTCATTCTTTGATTTTCTAAGATATTAGAATTCAGGGTGTAGATAGTCTTCTACATAATTTTGTACAATCTCATCACATATATATTCAAAATATAAAGAAATTAACGTTGGTTCATGTGTAAGTTGATTAAATGTAAAAGTATTACGGTCCTACTGAAATTAGAAAATAAAAAATCGTAAAATGTCTGGTAGTGCCACTATCATTCAATCGTTTGACACAAGGAAGTTTTGGTCTGACACTATTATGACGCTGAGAATCTAGCAGAAGTTACTTAGTAGAGTGTCCGACGCGGATAGTGACACAACAGGTCATCGGAAAAACGCTGGCCATGTCGAGGGTATGTTGTTCAAAATACAGCAAGAGAAAAAAGCCATGGAAAGTACATGTTCCCAGTAAGCGAATTGGCGGGAAAACAAGCTATTAGGACAGTGTGTTTTATCAACTGCAACTGAAGCACGTATAAAAGTATGTATTCTGGTGATGATACAACAACAACAATGATCATTGCCCATAACTATAACCAATTTTACTCGAACGCAGCACGACGTTACGAAAAGTAAACCGTCAAGAAAAAACAGCTAAAAAGGTTAAAGTCTATAACACTATTAAAAGGCTACGCACGATGACACAGAGAGAAAAGGGGGAGGAAGATATGGAATATATGTAATTTTTCGACCTGTAATAAGTTAGGGAGAAATAGTAAATTTTGATTTGATTCATTTGACTGTTTGAATCTCGGGATGGTTTTTTGCTTTCAAAATGGGTGTCGAATGGTATTGAACTTTGAATTGCTTTTACTGATCCACGTGTGTAAAAGCTGTTTGTAAGAGTATTATTTCACTGTATTTATCAATCAGCGTGTTATCCGATGTTTAGTTTAATATACATATTCAAGTCATACATAGTATGTAGAAGATATCGAAAGTTAATAAAGGTCACGACCTTTTACGCGAAAAATTAAATGATATATTGCTGTTCAAAGTAAGAGCTATCGTTACGTTAAGTTGTACAAGATTACATCGCTCTGGAAAAAAGGCTTTGAGTGAAATCAACTCATTTTGTATGTTCATGGTTTTCACTGGTCTACACGTATCGCGTGTTTGTCAATTTTAAAACCCTCACTATTAAACATACCCATTGCTTTACTGTAAACGTAAAAATAACGCCGCTGCAAACCGTAAGTGGATATGTAGGACCATTGTTCTGTACGACCTTCGAGTTCACTTAAAGCGAAAAAATTCAAAGAACTTTGGATGTAAATGACTTGAACGGAAATTGTCACCAAACGCTTGTGCACAACAGTAAAACAGTACTCACCGACATAGTTTGTCACTTCAAAGAAACGCTAGTCGAATGGACAACATGTACTTGTACTCGCTTAAATTTAAGTCTGGTTTCATAATCTTCTTCTTTCACGCAAGACACACAACACAAACATTGGACCATTTTTTCTACGAACAACTAAATGACTTTCTACAGCATGTCATTTACTGTTTGAGACACGGAACGCAATTTGAATCGCGACAAAATACTTTTCTTTTCTAATTCTATAATTGAAAAAACAGGGTTATCGTTAAAATCCTGGATTTCTTGAAGTTAAACCACAATTGCTTCGCGTACCTCACTTAATTCAGAATTAGTTTGACCATTTACAGCTAAATTGCGCAATTATTCTTTTGAGTGGCAATCTGTAGGCTACTCGCACTAATGGAGCTTTTCCAAACAGTGACACTAAGACACATATTTCAATCAGACGTCAGGATTAGTTGACATCAAATAGTATAGTGTTTCATAATATCTATTAATTATGCAAAACAGTGTTCAAAATTGAATATTTTTTTCTATGCTTACCTTATAAAATCCAATTTGCATTTGCTCTTACATGCAGGCTGAACTTCGCACTAGATATGATTACATATATATGGCGTCGGTGTTCCTTTGCCAGAAGATTTATTTCTGATAATTTTTTTGGCGATATTGAATTTTCGCAGGAAATATTGTGATTTCCGGACACTGAACCTTTAAATACCAAATTGCTCGAAACCAAATCTTTAGACTAAACCTTCGGTAATAAGCTTAGGTTTTGAATATTATTTCATTCAAACCAGGTTTTAGATATTTTATAGGCAAATACATGTATGAATAAAAATGAATATATATATATCTGCTTTGCATCGAGTACTGTAATTTCCCACGAGAACATCTGTGTACTTCGATATATATATATATATATATATATATATATATATATATATATATATATATATATATATATATATATATATATAAGGCTATTCGTCGATTCATAATTAATTGTAAATGAAATTAATTATCGTTAAACAAGCAAACAAGCAAACAAATATGTATGTATGTATGTATGTATGTATGTATGTATGTATGTATGTATGTATGTATGTATGTATGTATGTATGTATGTATATATGTATGTCTGTGTGTAGTAGAGTGCGAGCACTGTTACAACTTAGTTCATAATTGTAATCAAACCGTGTACACATGAGAGTCTTTCTACAGAAATTGCCTGTTTGATCGATATAACTTGAATGAGTCTTTTCATCGGCTTGGCATTCACAGGCAAACAGATAAATTCGTCAGATGAAGCATTATATTGTCGTACGTTAGCAGAATGTGCCGTGTGAATTACGTCACTGGCTGTGCCATTTAACCCACAGTGTAGACAATTAAGTGAGACTGCGCCCACGTTGAAGCAATTTGGAGTGTTCAGAATAATGTTGAATGTGTAAGGTAAGAAGCGTGAAATCTGTTTTACACGCGCCACGAAACGTTTGAAACAACTGCAATGATAAAAGTGCACATCTTGGCTTAGGATGAGTCAGCCAGTCAAAGTGATATACTCGTGTGGAGTAAGCGGCGATCATCGTTCGATGACGATCTTCGTGTGACCCAGAAAGCGGATCATATGCAATCAGCGTCGTATGAAATTCGCAAGATAACTGGTATATATGCAGGGCGCTGAAGCTTCACCTATACACTGGGATATCTGTGAATGTGTAAGGCATTTATCGCGAAAGTTATCAGAACAATACATCGTTGTGTTAAAGAGGCAATACAAGCTTCTCGTTATTGCGCTCACATCTGTGAAATTTAGGAGCAATCATCAGATCTCTTTCTGCATGTCTGCAAGTGGTCCCTATTAACATCATCGCCAGTGGCGTTTTGAAACTATAAATGCGTCGTCAGGGAGTAGCTTGTTTCATATGTGTAGTTGTGACGTGTACATTTAGTAGCAGGATAGGACTCTATATGTTTCTGTACATTCCTGTGATTCCAATGTCTGCCGGTCAGTATGTCCGCCTGTATATCTGTTTGCTGTCTGTCTGTCGATCTGTCTGTCTACCTCTCTGCCTCTCTTCTGTCTGTCTGTCTGTCTGTCTGTCTGTCTGTCTGTCTGTCTGTCTGTCTGTCTGTATGTATGTATGTATGTATGTATGTATGTATGTATGTATGTATGTATGTATGTATGTATGTATGTATGTATGTATGTATGTATGTATGTGTAACTGTATCTGTAAGGAAGTAGGAGGGTTTACGCACTAAGCAGGACACTCTGGAAGATTAAATTCACCCATATCGACGGCATAATTGATATCTGACTGCATAATTGATCAAGAATATATGTTCGATTGATTTATTGATTGGAAAGAAAGTTAATGCCAAGTTTTTGTCATTTCTCGTACCTCTGTCGATTCGTTGATTGCATAGTGAAGTGTTTTTACAATATAAATATCAGAGTAATGTTTTCGTTATCGAGAAAACATTTCGAGGCAGACCAAAGGTAGCATTTCACCGCCAGGAGGAGGCGAACATTAGCACTTGAAAAGATAGTAAGGGTGGACGAGCGTCACCTTGGCAACAGCAATATCACACGTTTAGGTCAAATAACCTGTGCTCACACATCTCCTTATATTGAGTCAACCCATAAGCGTTTGTTTGATGTGAAGGTTTGCTTACAAACAATGGTGACACCGTATTGGTTAAAGTGTTGTTTTATTGTGTTTTGAAAAGATATAAATGTATATTTCCTTGTTTCGGAATGTAAATGTTATAGTGAGTTTATTTAAGACTTTAATGTTATTAAAGAGATAATTAAACATACTATCAGTCATGTGGTCTTCTTTTAAAGTCTAGTCGAGTTAATCAATTTATTCTTCAATATCAACCACGTGATCTGGACATGAGTTCCACGACATTGTCGTCACCAAGTAACAGGCAAAGAAACGTCGTCTGCACAGTGCAGAGCACGTGGTACGCGCACGTTGCCCCTCAGCTGGAAATTTGAATACGCACATGACCGGATATGACATCATTTGATGGAAAAGAATTCAGAGATAAAGCTGTAAATAACCTGCATGTTTAAGGAATGCATGTTATTAGAATAGAAAAGACATCTGCCGTTTGAATTACATTTGCGTGAAATTAACAATCAACAAGGACCTTGCTTGGGATGATGTTTCCATCAATCAATTGCATTTTCCCATGAGATCGAAAAAAATTTGAAATTTTGCCCTGTGACTTTTGAAGGTTACACAAGTTTTGCATTGTGCTACTTCGAAGCCAACTTCATACATGGCCTGTACAAGAGTCATAATTTGGTAAGGCTGTTTGCATATATCGAATATGGCAGAGTAAAACTTAGCGTCACCTTTTCATATTAGTATGTCTTTGTCGCGTTGCAGTAACACAAGTTTCTTAATATTTCGGAAACAACACAATCGGGAAATGTGACCGATTAAGCTGTGACCTGTCAACTCGAAAAAATATCAAGATTAGCTTTCACTTCATGCACTCAATGCGATTCACAAATATCTTGGTAAAGAGATTAACCAACAATAAATAATAAATAAAGGCAAATTGACAACATTATTATTACAACGGCTTTTCATGAATAAAGATAGAATACCGATAGAACTGCAATTTAAGAATGTTCAGTAAGTAACGTGGACTTTGAACTGTGTAGATATATTCGACCAAGCTCTGAACTTTATCAAAAAGTCCATTATCATAAACGCTGAATAAATGATCTTGTGTGGAGAAGCATAAAAGTTGCATCGCCTTAAAATTGTCTCGTTTCCTGAGACATAGAATATTTTTCCATGATGATACTAAACTGAACCAATAAGAGTTCGCTTCAAGGCAAACCTCAAGTCTTTCGGGGCAGGCTTATCAACGTTCTGTGATGCGACCAAACCAAAAAGACAATGTCCACAATTTTCCATCTGTGTTTGCCGTTTTAATTCATCTATAGATTACCGTTCCATAGGGACACGTGAAATTCTACAGATACCTGTATTATAGTGCTAGACGGCTTCTGCGCAAGCGTCGTTGTGGTCACGCTATTGCAAACAGGATGAGACAATCCACCGTGACACCCGAAATTATTTCACATTGTAATCAGTCAAAAAATTAAAACCGTACGTTCATTCGATATCAGGAGAGTCTGGCCGTTCAATCATATCATTAGACAGGTTTGGATACACGTTTTACGTGAACGTGAACGCGTAACGTCACGAATTTATGCAATGATGTCATCGACTTGTGCGTACGTTCTCCACGTACACGGAGCCGGCGTCGCGTATTTACGTGGAGACAGCTGTTTTCACGTAATTTGTAAACGTGTAAATTTATTCTCATCTTTAGGTATCAACATGATATAAACTCTGAGTCATTCATGCACGTTGTTAGTCGGATATATGATAGTGACATCCTGACATTCATGTGTTTTCGTTATTTTTATGTGAAATTTCTTCATCGATTCGCCGCATACCGGATAAACATTGAGCTATCCATGTGATAGGGAAACAGACTACGGGGACCCAGGCCGAGCCGAATTATTTTTTGCGCGTGCCAAACGAACGGGTGGCGTAACGCGTAGCCAAACGGATTTTAGCAACGTGTACGCAACGCCAACGTGGATTCTACGCGTTCACGTTCACGTAAAACGTGTAGCCAAACCTGTCTATTGTATACGATCTGCGCATAGGATTTGATCTAAATTCATTGTCCGTTCTCAGAGGTTTCTTTCCATAATAATTACTTCAGGAAAAAAGATTTATTAAAGTGGTATTTTGAATAAAATAGTAACCTTATTGGCACTGCAACTATCAGCCTAAGGATTAATGACTCAATTAATGACACAAACCGTCAACTTTGCCATCAACGTTGCCGCCCACAACAAAGGCAACCAAGAATGGCGCCGTCGACAGACAAAAAAAATCAACACTCAAAACCCTTTAACAGTTGTTTTTGACATGACTTTTTGCTCAACATAAAGTTTTGACATCATCTATTATTCTGAAGACAGATAGGCGGGTGACATTGGCTGGAGTGGGACTCACTGAAGACCGCCTGGCTATAAAGTCGAACTATTGGAAAACTTCCTCTTTCAATGTCTGACATACAAAAATTATAATAGGGAGTGTTGTTGTTGAAATAAATGATATAGCTTTCCCATCACTAGTTTTTGTCCCGAATCAAAGAACAAAATTGCTTACTAACGATCAATTTGTCACAATGCATTAGTTGTCTCAGATTACTAAGTCCGCCTTTACCTTTCTAAACTATACTGAAGATCCGTTCCACGAAATGTTAGAAACCACAATGTTAAAGGGTCAGTAATGCTTATTCTTGATGATTTTTTCATTATTTTCATTTTATATGTTGATTGGAAATTCTTACTCTACTCCAAAAAGAATGTTGAAACACTCATTATTTAGCTTGTCAGCATAGCGTGTATATGAGTAAAATGCACTGTTACATTGGAATTCTTGTCCTGACCAGAATTCAATTGCCAACAATAACAACGCACTTTGCACATGTACAGGCTGAGTTGACAAGCTGAATACTATGATGCAGACTCGCAGACATACTATATTCTTGCAGCTAAATACTTGGTACTGCAGTGGTGCTAATCAACACCATTGATAAAGACGGCTGGATAGTTGTCGAAAGCTCTGGATAGAGAAATAATTCTCCGGTGCAGTACAAAGTATTTAGCTACAAGAATAAAACTGAATACTGTATATACCAACATGCTTTTGGGAATAGAACAAGAAATTAAGGTTGACATTAAAACAAATATAGTGAAAAAAATCATTAAAAGTTAGCATTACTGACCCTTTAATGAATTATTAACATTTACATGTACACTGAATACTGAGATTTCGGAGAGGCTGATCACGTCTGATTTCTGACACTATAATTCACTATCTGAAATTTGCATAAGTGATGATTTATAGAAATGGCAAAATGCAGATAACAATTATTAATCGTTTACTTACAAAGCAGCTTAACGCGAAAAAAATGTTATATGCATATTGAATAATATTAATAATATTACAAGCTACGGGAATCCGTTCGACACGTTTTGTTAATATTTGAATTAAATGTTGACATTTGTCAGTAGTGGATGATGCCAAATCGATATTCTATCAGTAAAAATGCAACTTTTCAACTGCCAATAATGAAACCTATGGCACTTTTACACCATCATCAGCAATAGGTTAACAGCCAGACTGCTTTAATGGCATCGTAAACACATCTACGTCCGACCCATCAGTGTACATTTTAAAATATTATCCATACAATAATGTTAAAGTGTATAAAACTGTTCGGCAAAATCATTACTATCATCGCAGCTATGGTACTTGTCTGCGCACGGTTCCAACTGTCAACGACTCTTGATCCTAGGGTTGTCTTCTGTCGGATTTATTAAAATTGTGAACGTCGACAATCTATTTCACGTAATGGAGGGAATCTAGTCTTGAAGTGAGAACACGACGAGCATCATGCATGAATTCGAAGACTGCCAACTGTGACATTTTCATCATTAATGCCATTTTATAATATCAATCATAATACGCAAATTTCACATTAAAACCACCATGCTGAACCAACATGTGCACATGTGGCGCTTACAGACATGTCTGTTAGTATTTCGACCGGCAAATGACTGCAGAAAACATCAGCAGCGATGCTTTACCTGCCTTAAGCAAACATCTAACATCTATTTGTACTTGTCAAAGACTACATTTTAACCGCCAACAGCGGCTTTTAACCACTCGTAATGTCAAGTGTTAACATTTCTTGCAACATCTATACTTGTAAATCTCAACACTTTAACTGCGAGCGATTTTCAACATTAAATATTAGCCGTAGTTGGTGGTATTACCTAAAACTGCTTTATCCTCCATTTGAATATTTGCATCGACGGCACTTCATCTACTGAATCTCATGTATAGCTGAAACTCTTTACGTTTCCGTCGTTAAAACCGTTCAAGAAGTTACTCAAATTCAGCAGTCATCTTCAACGTTGTACCAACAATGTTTATAGACACTCAGGCTATTTACTTGGCAAGTCAGTCAGAGTGTTTTTACTCATTTCATGGCAATTTGGATAGCTGTTAAACTTTTACTGTTGTTGTTTGAGTTCAAACTGATTGAAGTTAAGGATCATCACCAAGTTTAAGCACCATGCGTTATGGCAAAATGTACCATTTGCGTAGGTGGTTGACTGTAATAGGAAGAGGATCGTATAGCAACTGAAATCCTTGTAAAATTTATGACGGTATATGAGAGACGGTAATTTTGTCATATTGTCTGCAAAGATTATGTGACATACTTCCGAACGACATCTTATCAACAACAAGACGAATCCTGGCCTCTTGCAGCGCGATTGTCCTATCGTTGCTGAGGTCTCTGTAGACGCGTACATGATTTTCTGCAATCGAGTCTCTTCCGCAACGTACTCCTCTGAGGCCATTTAATAAGTATTGATTGAATTTTGGAAATCGTGTCGCGAATGGTTTTCCTTTATACTAACAATCACACGATGTTGTTTATTTCTTATGTAATGGAAAAGTAACTCCCAGTAGATCAGCGATAATGGGTCCGCTTTTTGTGAGTCACGTGATAAGCCTTTTCCCTTTAGACATTGCCAAGCTGTTACTTTGAAACGGTTGGAAGTAATAGGCTTATATACTGTAATCAAACTGTGTTAGCCTCAAAAATGTCACTTTTTAATATTTTTATTTCCATTATCATCCCTTCGCTTTCACTGCCTTGTGAGCTGAGCGTACGGGAAAGTTGCCGCAAAACTCGTTAAAATACTAGAAAATCGCATATCAAAACATTCAGGGTGTTCTGCTGTTCATGCCCGTTCAATTTGCTCGTGAAACTATACGTGCGCTCGAGGTTTTATTCTAATATCAATCGAGGTCTTCATAGCCTATTTCCAACGACGACAAAGTCGAATGCAAAACTGCGGTTAACATTGTGAACTAAAGCGGAGATTTCAAATTATACTTGCATATAGGAACTGGACTACAGGAACTTCAAGTGGCGAAAGAAGGTTGTTTATTCAAGTGAGTGAACAGTGCCAAAGTTATCGTTAAACTGATCAAAAAGTTAAAAGCGATCTGCTCAATGAATCTTGTAGACATGGTTGATGAATTTCTACAGTGACGTCATTTAATAGAAGCTGATTTTCTCAGAGAGCAGTGTCTGTTATTGTAGTATATTCGTGTAATGCAGACGCAATTACACGTTTTACATGCCGCTTTCCGGAAACATTGCGCTTTTAAGGTTTTATGTTGCACCATAAAAATGCTGACTCATCCTCCATTACTGCAATTCATGGCTTTTAAACCATATGTTTTCTCAATACTCAAAGAATATTGAAGTGCTTACTTTTATCTGCCTTTCATATAAAAAATCACAGACTATAGAGTCGGATGACCTCTGGAAACATAAGTCGGCACTGCAAACGATTATGAAAGACTAAAAAGTCATATGTAGCCTGTAGAAGAGCAATAATAAGTTCATCGGCAGTTCCATTCTATGATTCCATGGCGATATCTTTATTATTGTATAGGTAGACATAACTCATGACTATGATGACCAAAATACGCGTGATGCCCATTTCTTCTCAGACAAACCACGGCGAGGTGTTTTTTTCCGGTTTCACCGATTTTTGGTGGGCGTTGTTTACAGATCTGGAAATTAAGAAAGGAAATAATGACAAAAACTTTCTGACTGCGATGTAAGGTAACAAACATGACAGGAGTGGTTACTGCTTTAGTCATTGAGACTGTGAAGCTTTAATAAGGAAGCAGGTCAGTGATTTCTACATTTCCTAGGCAGTTCTTTTTGAGTATGCCTGTCTGATGGAAAAAAATCTTAAAGCGAAGTTTGCCTGAGTTTCAGACCAGATCAGCCACTAGTATATCAGGCGAAAATCATTTGTAAGTTGTCATACATGTTACATGTCCTTGACGCAACGAATTCTTGCTTGATTCAATTTGTTGGCCAAAGGTCAACACGCTAACATTGAAAGATCTTTGAGTGAGCGAGGCCGCGATTGTTTGTTTGTGTTTTCTAAAAGTATCTTTTACTCTTCAATTTACGTCTAACAGACGACGTGTAATTACAAATCGTCTCCAAGACGTAAATTAACTAAAATGTTCGTTGGAAATGCCCCTTGGTTTTTCTGAAAGATTTATTTTTACATTTGGAAGCTGTCTGAACACGCAATGAACGCATTGTACGTGGTGGACGAAAAATTTGCACTATTTTGTCACTGCGGAGTAGTAAAATGAAAAATATAATTTAGTTTGACAAACTGTGATGTGCTAACTGATAAAATCATCCAGTAATCTTTGCGGATTCAATGTATTGAATTATCTACAGATCGATTATTCCACGTTGTTTCAAAGGCGTACAATGTCGCTCGTTATTTATTGCAGTTGGAAAGTGGTTATCTGCGTTTTAAATCGACATTGATTTTGCGAGTGGGCACATATTATATAAAAATTGATGACCATGAGCTGTGTGTTTTGTCTGCTTTCCAGGATCTGTGACAGGAATCTCGTTATATTTCTCGAGGATGTAGCTGAATAGGATTGAATGTCGACTGATACGACATATGTTGTCATTTCCTGACGGGGTAATCACACCCCTGACGATAAAGAATAAGCCTTAACGATACATCGGGTGTAGGACACACTCGACAACTCCCTAGCTACTTAACTTTTTTGATGAGCATCAAGTCGTTGAATATCATCCTGATCTCAACAAAGCTGTCTATAACCGACAAGTGCATGAAAGCCAGAAAGAAATGATTTTACAAAGATGGCATTATTGCCTCAATATTTCAGCTTTAATCTTCAACATTGGTGATTGACATAAAATAAGGCAATCTAGGGAGTCTTTCGTTAATTGCCATCATTGTGAGCTCTTCACAGAGATCCTTGAATAAACGGAAGTTTACAGTACCTTTCGCCGATTAGAGTACCTTACCTTTAACGTTGCCAAGATATCTGAATTTACACGTAATTAAAGCATACCGGTCCGTATAAACGCTCCTTGATATCACTTATTAGACGTAAGTCACGTATCTCAAATTATGACATTCGACGCTTCTTACAGAATATGATAGGAGAATTTTTGTATTTTCATGACAATGATTATTGAACACTTGCAGTTCACGATCATGGTAACCATCCATGAAACGAAGAATCACTCAACATAGTTTGCAGTGGTCAAAGACAGGAACTCTATATTATCATCCAATCCAGACATAGTTCAGAATTAAAGTCCGAGGCTTGTTTTGATAAGTTTTCTCCGTCCCGTTACGGTTAATAGCCTTGATTTCGCTCTCTAATTTTCTGAGCTTTAGGCTATGGCCTAGACTAGCCCTGATGGAGACTCTCAATTGTCTTTATCAAATAGTGCTTCCAGTAATGCGCTGTACTTATTGTGACACTGACATTTTGGACTGCTTTTGTCTGAATTCAATGACAATGAATTGTTGTTTTTGTTTTTGTTTGTCTTTCTGGTATTTTCCCACATAACGAGCAATTTAGCGAGGAAGCTGCTGTATATGTTTATCGACAATTCAAGTTATTGAACGCAGTTATCTAGTTTAGCGCTGTTATTCAGTTTGACAAATTAAAAAAAGTTTCCGCTTTATCTATTTTGGTTAATATGAACATCTTAGACATTATGTTTTACAGACTTACTACACAAAAGATATCAATTATTAAGATCTCGTTAAACTGTAGACTTGAAATATTTTGCACATTCTGACCTACAATAATTGAACGAAAGAAAGTTAATTAGTCGTCGATAGAACAAATAGCCATTCGTCGGGAACTATCTTTCTCGGGCAGGATTATTAACCCACAGTGGTCACATCGTGATAAAGTAACGTTTAGCTTATCGATGATATAAATACGTAAATTGCCATAACTTCCGGCTATATACATCTGATAGGGCTGTATGGCATTGCAGAGGCAATAATCTATGCGATTCACTTTAAAACTGAAACCCGTAAGCGCTCACTCGATGACGCACGCACTCGCGAAATTGAACTGGGGTGATCGAGACTCTCCGGTCATTTGCAAAAGCTGTAATATATGTTTTCTGGGCAGATGCGGCGCGTTGTTGATGAAACCACCGCAAAATAAGTTAGACGTGCTGGGAATACAATACCTTCCGTTAGAGCTTTTTCCTGAGGTATTGCTCTATCGTTAAGATGACTCAAAGAGTAAGGCATTAAAAGCTGAAAGTCGGTATCAACGTGAAAACCCGATAGTCCTGGACGGATGGTTTTAGAGTATAACTTTTAACGATTGTGAAATGGCTTCATCGGGTCTTTAAAGTACGTATTAGAACAACTGATTACCGTCATTATTTGATTATAACAATTTGAATAGCGTGTTTATAGCAATTCTTAAACCAAATAAATGGAATAGCACTTTGAGCGACATTCACTTGTAAGTATAATCGATAATGATAAAGGTTTATGCTTCGAATATGGACTGAAGAATAAATAAACTGCGGTATTCGGTCATCGATACGTTCACGATCTCTTTGGAAACGATATGCCCGCAAGTGGCCATAATAATACCATGCATCATGTCAGTCGTGCGATGGAGACATTATTTATATAGCAAGTGTATTTCAAATACCGTAACGCCATGAATGTTATCGACCGGAGATTTGCTGGATAATATGGGAAATAACTCTGAGGTGCGCACCCCCCGAAAGCTTCGCTTAAATGCAATGCAGTACAATACTATCACTGCTATACACATGTGTCTGTAACCTATGGAGTTTTGTCCTACAGTAAGTTTCGGTATCAGAGGACGTGGAGTACAATAACTATGACTTTAGGTGTTATTGGACGCTATTTGACATTTGACCTCATATCACCTTTACTTCTACTTTACACAGGGAAAAAATCAAAAGGAGATTTTACATTTTTTATAAAAAATGTAAATGTAAACATTCAGTGAATAATGCCAGTCCAAAACCTGTAAATTTGAAATAAATTTAGCTGCTTAACTACAATGTTTACAATATGCACTGCGCTGCGCGATTTGAAGTTTTGTTCTGTACGCTTAGCGGTCGCGTTGAACGCTTTCCCTGTTTGCTCACAATCGCGCGACGCAGGGCGCGACGTGCATCCTCAAAACACAAGCCGATAATTTCAAATTTTCTCGTACAAACTGACTAAAAAGATGTAGAATAATTCGATTATTTACAAAATATCGGATTTTTTGCCCTTCTACATCGTAGCCTTTGGTATTGTTGCGTCTCAGATAATTCCTGTACTGACATAATTCCGGTTTTTTGTGAATAACATTGTAATACAACATAATGTCATGCCATGCCATACCGTGCAACGGCTACCAAGCAATACAATACAATACAATACAATACAATACAATACAATACAATACAATACAATACAATACAATACAATACAATACAATACAATACAATTAAATGCAATTAAATGCAATGCAATCCAGTATTTTGTACTTTTTCTGATGACAACAACGACCAAATTATTTTCAGAATCAGTGTTTCACATTTTTTGTAATTTTTAGCGTTTTTGTCATTTTTTGAGAAGTCAGTAGTATAATAAGGTGTCGATTTTGAGTAGAAAGGAAGGGTCCGAAACGAACTGATCGATCATTCTGTTTGTCTCGAAAGCGAGCTCTTTTGTTTTCATCCTGAGAAGAAGATGGATGCAGGAGCAGAAACAATCTCGACGCGAGTTAAGCTACAATGGAAGGTAGAACCTGATGATAGACTACTTTACATGTTGCCAAGTGACGAAATCATTTTTAAATAATATTTTAGAAATTTCTTCAGTGTTCAAAGCTTTAAAAACCAGCATCACACAAATAAAGTACGCTGATCAGAAGTCGAGACATCGTTCATATACACCCACTTGATTACTCGATATCGACTCCTATATCAATAGACAATAGACTCCTAGTACCTCTTCAGAAAAAATGAAAGTTTAAGGCAAATGATCCCGACGTCATTCGTAGACTTTTCAGTCCTTAGTACTGATTTTGAATTCAAAAGATTGATAAAATGACGAGTGTCATTTTATTTTTGTAAATCAACTATTGTTTTTTACTTAGGCCTATGCCTTAATAGCCAGATATAATCGCTAAATAAAGGACCAGTGCTTATATATCATCGAAAGGTTGATAGATAGTGCATGCAGACCAATTGTAACGTAGATATACATATATTTCAGACAAAAGGAACAAATGTAATGCATACCAATTAGTTATATCAATTAACGAAGAGATAATTTTGCAATAAACAGATACATTGCAATTAAACACGTTATTTGTTCGTCTGTTCGTCTATTTAGTTTCCTCTCTCCTGCTCAACAGGTATTTGGGATACTGATTCAATTTTCAGTGCACGTTTATTTGCTAGGGTGTACATTACTAAAACATGGGCAAAAAGTCTCTCCTTTCTGATTATAGCACCTTCGGACATTGGACTTGCGCAGGTCATATAGAAACAATCGGATTTGGAAAGAAGTTTCCATGTACCTGGGCATCGCTGGAGGATTTTTATGGTTCTGACGCGAAGAATACTCTCCAATGTAGACTTTGCACCTCTGAGATGTGACTTCAAAATACAAAATTTATAAATATTTGATAAATATTGCACCAAAGAGATTTCGAGCGGAACACTTATTATGTGGTGTTCACTGTTTTTCATAAGTATCTAGTACATTTTATTTCCTAGAGGAAAAACGTGGTGATCAAAGTGGAGTGAAACAGACATTCGGGCGACGTATCATTAGCTGCAACTGCCCGGGGGATTCCTGGACAGCACAAAATTCAGCTATGAGTGAACAGTAATGATTGTTCTAAATACTCTACAGAAAGAGGATCTATGGAAACTTCGCTTGCCTTCATACTTTGTTAGGAATGTAAATAGAGGGCGCACTTATTAACGCGTCCAACGGAATTTCACCCTTGCACCATACGAATAGATATCAGAACATATTCCCCACAAACAATCGACACTTCCGCTCATAAAATGCAAATAAGGCTTTTTAATACTGTGAGTACAGATTGTGAAACTGAATTTAGTTGCTTGTCGAGATAATATAATTTTGTTCCCAAGCCGAATGTTTTCACGGCAAGGCATGTTATTATGATCGGTAGTTCCAGTTACAATGCATGTGATATATGGAGTATGTTAAATTTAAACAGGCCGAGAAGATAAAATAAATGGTAATTGAATGACATAATATCCGGTGAATATGCTTACTTCATTTCATATTAAACAGAGGAAGTGTTTTTTGGCGGCAGACAATCACTAACGAATCCATAGAAGAGTTTGAACTTATTGAGAAAGGAAACTGTAGAGAATCACTGGTAATACGGAAAACGTATGAACGGCACCGCATACGAGTTCTGTAATAAAACCTAAGATAATAAATTTACTAATTTTGAAACAGAATGTACCTGTGATACGACGGAGCTGTTCAGCGGGGTATTATTAAATTGAAAGCTCCAAAACGTACAATAATGAGTCAGCAGTATCAGTATTGTGAATTTCTTAACCTTAAGTCGACCGGCAAGAAGATCTTCTCAAGATTCGTATTTGTCTGGATTAGATGGCAATGCCGCCAGAGTTATTTGCATCCCTATAAGATAAACATTTTCTTGTGTAGCCCCAGGTATGTTAAATTAAGAGGGGAAATGCGCATACGTGCGTAAAATTCGAAAAGCGGTTGAAATACAAATGGAAAAAGGACCGAAAAAACTTAAACATATAAAATTCCGAAGGTAAACGTATTGACGCGACACCATCTACTTACGCATGGTTTTGATGATCTTCATGCAGGGCCTACGTCACACCGTTACTGATAATTTGAGAACCGTAGAAATTTCACAATGAACCTATCACGAGAAATTGGTGATGCACAACACTGATGTTGTTTACGAACCAGCAGCAAGAACCAGATCTGTGACATTCTGTCAATTGATTGCGATGTTTAGAGCTCCAAGTTTCTGTGCTTGTTGTCGCTATTGAATCAGTCCAGAATTTAAATGCAATTCTGTGCGCCAACACTTCAATTTCCTGTTACATTGATTACTGAAGTCTATGATATTTTGTAGATTATAATGCTGAAATGTGTATAGGCCTCTACTTGGCTAAAACTAATTGCACAAGCTATGTAACAAATAACACCGAGTGACGGTCACTGTGTGTATAGTGTGTGTATAACTCAGATATAAACCAAGTACCTTCGGATTACGTCATCGAGGTCATTCAATCAATTGATGTTTACCACAGAACCTGGTAGGCAAATTACTATTAATGAGTCCAGGAAAGACTTGTCCACCTGCAAATCAATAGATGACGTATATTTTGCGTCAAATAATACTTGATGCATTTGGCCGCGAAAACAATTTAAAAATAAAAACGTGCGCGTTTTCCCTTTACCGACTGGTACTCTTGGAGCAACACTGAATTTGTCATATAGTCAAAAGAATGAAAACGGGAGAAGCTGATTGGCGTAAAGATTACAGAGTACACATATCCACTAAATAGTTCTTGAAACGCAATTCAAAAAAGTAACAGAATTGCAGCAACCTCCAAATCGGTGTGTCACGTGACATCAGACAGAGCTGATGGCACGAATCTAAGATTACGAACAATTGGCCAATTCTCCAATCATATACGCCCGCTGCACTTGGCAAAAAGAAAAAGCTATAAAAGAGGCGAGAGAGTGCATAGAATGGAAGGCGATCCCGCAGTTACGCTCCAATCAATTGCTGTGACGCACAATCAGAAATACAAAGGTACATATAGTCATTACCTGGTGTAGAGGGATCAGAAGCTACTGGCTGCCTAGGGCTTCATGTCACACTATGCATGGCTTCAATTATAATGGGGTCACATTGCAAATTACTCCTTCCATACCATTTTCGACAGAAATGCCCTCAATATGCCGGCATTCACATCTTTTCAATGCAAGCAGTGAACAGAATCGTGAATTGCTATACCGTGTGAAATTGACTCCCATAAATGGTAGATATCACGGTGATCATTATATTATCAATATGTGTATCAGACAAAACGCATTCATATGCTTGTAGAAAGCCCTCTTTGGTAACCACGTTTACCGAACTACCTCAATATTTCTCTTATAAATTCATCCATAAAACTAAAGCAGAACGTTTCGTTTCATGTATAATGATAGTGACTATTCGCCGATTTAATCATTATTTATTGTTGATTTTTGTTTCGCTTTTCAGAAGGATTCAAAGCAACTACGCCCTCATGGTTGATAATCCATTATGCAAAACATCGATGAATAAACAACAACCGCACTGTTTAATTTTATATTTGCATATGCCCATCAATGTTAATTAAATCAAGTGTAGGTCTTAAGAGTAATTGCAAAATACTTTGAATGGTGTCGTAAAACATGATTGTCTTACTTCCAAAACTGAAGAAACAGAAGTGTCAGCTTTGGTCTCTTCCATATGCATTGCCTTTCAAAGAGGCTAGAGATGCAAGGGACACGTGAATTTCAATTTAACCTCCTTCGCCATACCTTGTACATGAATTAGATATGTGCTCTATGTTCCTGTGAGTGACGAAATGCCAAAACATTTATTTTACTCATTTAAGTTCTCTGATACATTACCTGCTGGAACGAATTTTATAATTTCTACAAAGAATCCCTTTTCTTGTTCCGAAACCGAGCCTGCATGACGTAATTTGGAACAAAGGTGATCCAGTCATTAATGAATTAATGAATTAATGAATTAATTAATTAATTTATTTGTTTATTTATTTATAACTCATTCAACAGGCGAACCCAATTACAGGATGAGGTACCCATAACCCACTACCCAATGGAGCAATAAAGAGTAAAGTGCCTTGCTCAGGAGCACAACACCATGCCAGAGTCTCGAACTCACCGTCTTTTGACAGTGAGTCCGTTACTCTGGACCTATACCGGGTCTTGAACTCACCATCGTATATCATCTATCATTTAAGCAAAATAATATATGAAAATGAATTATAAAAAAAATCATTCGCTATTTATTTTTTACAACTATAACTATCACATAGAGTATGAATTTGTTGTGGAAAAGATAAACTAGAGCATTGTTGCAGATGAATTAAAATACTAACAACAATGACTGATAGTTTGGACCTGTACTGATACACCTATCTAACAGGCTTTCACGCTCAATTGGCAATACCAACAAAACCTCTTAGTCTTTAAATACAAAAAAGTAAATTGAAGTCGCACTGTAAGTTAATAAAGTGCGTTTTGTAATAATAAAGTTGATATGTGTGTATACCAGATAGTGATACATGAATCAAGTATCAATGTATATGTATGGTGGAAGACTCAACAAGTTAGCTTTCCATGATCTCGTTCAAAAGTGTATCAATTACCGTAAAACATCGTACACTTTCTGCTAGATGTATATCACATTATAAAACAACTGACTGTTCAATTTACCCCAGTATTGCATTATTAAGTTGAAGATAACCGGTATCTCACCATGTAAATTGCTTGACGAAACGCTACCTAATCACGCAAAACTGTTTCGCATTCGTCAAATGTAATCTCTGTGATAAGAGACCTAATGTAAAAAGCTCATTTATTTTGCCAATATTAAATTTGACAGACATTGTACAGCTCAAAATATCTTTCAACACTACCTTAGATTGTATTATGCAAATGAGCGTTGACCTTTATCTGTATCGACTATTAACAGTGCCAATTCTTAGATGATACCCATATTTTAAAGTATTTAGAATCGTGACATTCTCAAGGCAATGAATGAATCTGCTTCTGCACCTGCCCATGGCCATTAATCAGGCGTTCCTAGGTATATGTATATGTCGAGATTTTGAACGCATTTCCATGAGTTTTTGCTATTTGACTTAGATGTGTCTGTCCATGTTTTCTTGTACTCTAATATATGTCCCCCTAATGCCTAATTTCATGCCCCATTGTGTAAGCTTGATGTAATTTCATTTAAAAAATTCTAATTTTCCGTCAAGGTATTTCTAAAAGTGGTTTGTCATTTTCTTAGGGTTACCTTGGAGATAGGATAGTTTAAAAATTGCCAGACTCAGGCCATGTGTGATGATGCTAATCAATACTGACCTTGATCGGAACCTTCATCACAAACTATAAGGTTATTCATAAAATACCTAAATTTATGTCGGAGTACTTCATGCAGCGGAGGTATTGTCAGAGGCGCGACAATGGCGACGCGTACGATGTACGAGGACACAAATCCCGGTATTTTGTGAATGTTCTTATTATTATACATCTTTTCAGTTCAACTTTACCAGAAAAGTCGAAAGTAAAGTAAAGCGTTGTTTGGATGCCCATCGCGTGATCACGAGCAGACTGGGAACGTGTTCAGCGCGTCCGCTAAACGCTCAGAACAAAACTTCAACCAGCGCAGTACACATGGTAGATTGTAGTTCAGCAGCATAATTTCACTCAAATTCAAAGGTTTTGGACTGACCATTATTCACTGCGGAAAGCACTGAATGTTTAGATGTATAATTTTGTGAAAAATGTTGACGTAAAGTTGTCATGAGGTCAAAGGTCAAATAGAGTCCAATAAAACCTAAAGTGATTGTACTCCTCGCCAAGGTTACTCCGCGGACTCTGATACCGAAACTTACTGTAAGACGACACTACATAGGCTACAGACGCATGTGTATAATAAAATTAGTTGTGAATTACTGAAATGACCAGATCTATAATTGCAATATTTTGCCTACAGCATCGTCTTGTTATCTTACATGGCCTAACGCCAAGAAAAGAAATTTCAAAGTCAGTATACCTGTAGACCTTTCATGGCCGAGAAAGTTGTTGAAGCTTACATAATTTTTAGTGCTATATTTCGCAGTCAGGTGCATTATTAGATAATTAAAGAGAATTCTTCTGAGATAACTGTCAGCTACGATGGCTCTGATTATTGACCACTTTTAGGTTGAGAATATACCCCCTGATCAGAAAATCGTTAATTCGCAAACCAAAACCCAGGCATGACACTTGTATTGTACCCTTGAGGGATGCACTTTTATTCTTACTGATATTTCCATTACGATAGAGAAAAAAGTACCTCATCTGCCTATTGAATGATATTGATGGGTTAATTAAGTAAATAACAAACAAGCAAACACAAGCGAATGAATATACATTTAGCCATATTTTATCGTTTGCTGGCAAAATTTTGAAGGTTGTTCTTTTTATTCGGTTCTCCAAAATTACTCGACACCACTTTTCAAATTAAAAAAAATCTTGTTTCTCAGTTAGTAAATAGGATAAGACAATTTATGTTCTCTGTAAAAAAGTAAAGTATTTCATTTACAGTAGGATATATCCAAAGATTGCTGATTGTCGAAACGCACATAATAAATGTTCCAGTTCTTGATCCTTAAGCCCTAGGCTACCTTCATTATTCCATTGGAATCCGCTCTGACTCTTCAAGTCCCTCCTGTGGAATGTCACAAGATATTGGTGATTAGACATACCTTGCGGGCACTTCCTTGGTATTATCTGATACAGATTAGGAATAATTTGATGTCGTGATCTCTCAATTTCAGGCTCATATATCATCTTAAATTTTTTTCAACGGAAAACAATTTTTGATGATGACTCTATTTCACAACACAAGGGAGGGCATATTCCGTTAAAGAAGGTGGCAGACGTCAACCATTTCTAATATTGCCAGTTGTCATTTGCTTCGAATTCTACAAAATAGGGACTGCGAACACTTATGAAGCTTTTACGTTTTAGAAAATGATTTTTACTTATAGCTGAAGGAGAGATTCAGAAGCTAACGACCAGTCCCTCCCTCTCGCAGAGTTCAATGTTACCAAATATTAATCAATATGAGGCATTTTAATTTCACCAAAAACACTGTATGTTGTACATGGACGTAACAAGGCTTTCCTCTTCGCGAAATCGAACTTCAAAAATCGATTACGGGAGAGTGAGATTAAAATGACCCCACCATTTTTCTGATTTTGAGTTGGCGTATACATGACCTTTGTCTCTTAGCGATAGCATATCAGACGCCTACGTGTCTACAGCCAAAATAGCATATCATGACAAAAGTGAATTGTTCATTGGAATCTTGCGCCTCGTAATTAGTATACTGATTATCCTTATGATGATCTCCCGAAAAATAATAACACAGAAATGATATAGTTGTCAATTCCTGGTTGCGTTGAATAATGAATCCCTGGAGACAAATTTGTGGAAACCTCAACTTTCAAAAGGCTATTTTCCTTTTGACATTGATGTGCGACAAGCAAGCGTCATGCATGTTGAAAGCCGAAGATTTGAAATTCATGTGTGCGTGTATTTATCACTCAACAAAATGGTTATCACTTTTTCAAATGCTAACTTTACACTTTTTTAACGTCCGCAGTCTGAGTGATGCTAAGCATTCTGTTTAAAAATGTTAAAAGTTCGTTGCTCCAACTGACCCAGTACAGTCCCATTTGCTGATTGCACCCATGAACTCTTGCTCGAGATACCTAGAGCTCTGTGATACATTTGCGTGCAGAGTTATCTTTCTGTCTACTGTTGTACCCAATCATAGAAGATAGATAATTATCTGACAAGCAGATTTGACATTTGGTAACAAATTGTAGCTATTATGGATGTCTTTTGGCTTAAATACATATTTCTAGCTACCAAAAATAATTGCCTTATATAAATGTTTTAAATTATTTAAATACGTTTCCTTCTACATTTGCTTATACATCAGATTTTTTTCAAATTTGACCGCGTGATAGAATTAACAGACAATAGCGTCTTACATTTAAGTAGGTTACAATCAAAGAGTGTCTTGTGACTTTTTATACCTTATTCTCTTCACAAGGCAAGACTGGAACTCAGCGTCAGATCAAAGGTGAAACAGTGGAGCTATCCAGTGACATGACCCAACCATAAATCATTGACGAATATGCAGTGCGATTGAACAAGTCTAGACTGAATAGAGAGTTACGCTGGTCCCTTGGTAAGTATATCGATGTGTAATCACACCTGTTAGACGTGTACACAAAGCTGAACGAATTGCCTGGTAAATCCTCCGAGATACAGCACTGGTCACAGGGCCCTCAAGGGGATCAACGCTGTCGTTTGCAAGAAAAATGTGCAATTAGAAACGCGAAGATTTACATATTGACAGCCGAACACCTGGGACTCTCCCATGGTCAAATTAGGCTTGAGAGTTATGTATCTTTGTACACCTTGGGAGTGGATGGATCATTTTGCAGTCTTCGCACGTACTTGAAGAACCAGATTCGCAGACGCCAAGTCATCGTCGACGATCATCATCGTCTACCATACTTGATTGCTAGATTGAATTGTCTCGTGAAGACATTTCGACAGTCCATTAAACCGAAGATTCTGCATCGGTAAGCGTATTTTCACATCTATGACGACTGAATTACGATCACCGGCATGGATTATGCACTGACATACACATAGTCAATGACAAATATATCCTAAAGAATCGCTACACCGTAAAACACATGGGGAATTATGCCCTTCTTCTCTGGAGGGAATCACTGACTCCTAGGGAAAATACATCAATTATGAAAAGAGGGTGATGCAAAATTTCGGGTCACACAGTCAACTGTGTTACGCGGGTAATCTCCTACCAACAATGCGAATCTAACTCAGTACATGTATGTAAATATTTGCCAAATAAGAAATTCCGTGGCAAGGAATGGGTTGGAATAGCGGATAACAGAGAATAGAATGCTATGTTTTATAGCCAGGTAATTTTAATTTTTGTCTTCAGTAGTATGTGCATACTACAAATCCACCTTCTCAGCCTAAAACGGTGTAAAATGAGAAGCCGAATGCAAGTGAGCAATTTCACTCTTTGATTCAACTTGTAGACTGCCAGATAAATGTGTATTACATTTACGTGAGTAGCTCAATGTTGCATGTGTAATGGAAATGGACGAGTTTTTCAAGAAAACAACTCAGTGTATCGTAATGGGTTTTCAACGTTGTTAATCTTAGCTCTATGGAAATGTTAATGTTCCTTTTTAGCTGCAAACACAACTTATTCGATGTTGCAAGGCAATTCTTGTCAATCCCTTTCAGTATAACACGCCAAGTATGATGAAATAAAGATGACTTATTTTTCACCTAAGGCATAAGCCAGCTTTAGGAGATGTCGATAATGATTTGCGATTAGCTCATCAGCTCTTTTTCAACATGTGACCGGAAAATATAGCCCGACAATCCTATGTCGTAATCTTGAGAGTGCAGATTTGAAAGTATCGACATTTTAGCAGAATGCACGTTCTCTTGAGACCAGTGCCTAAATTGATTGATCTGCTAATGCTAGGCATTGGAATGAAAGGATAATTGGGGTAGGGTAACCGGTTGATGTTCGCCGATCACAGGTCAACATACATGACGAGAATACATGATTGATGTGGATAATCTAAAATGATTTATAATTTAGAATCTAGAAATAAAATGGCTTTGAATTAATGGATAATATAGTTTACTTTTTATCACTGGTACTTGGTAACCGCTATGACCCCTATTTTATTGATGATTCAAATAAATGTACTTTATAATTGGGTTATTACTCTCGAAAAGAGTTTTTGTTTTTCAATAATTGGTATTGTTACATCTTATGACCAGGGTCATCGTATGAAGAGGTCGCCGAACGAGGCGATATTGGAGTAAGCTTATATAGCTACGTATTACGTGTGATTTAAGTCGACGAGCTGTTTGCCTGTGGGAGGAGTTTATTTAGTGCCTGTCTGTCGTTGCGCATGTCTTTGTCTCTGTCCGCATGTCCATGACAAGATAAGCATGGGTAAAATATTCAACAGTCTTGCTGACAAGCTGAATGCAGATGTTGATCAATTTCATACAAAGATGTAGTTAGGTGGTATTTAAAGAGCGCAAGCAGTCAAAGGTTATGTGGTGCCTTATTTACATATGACCACACCATTGCACTGACGTCTTCTATTTCGAGATATGCGCACAAGCATAGACCCTAAAGGTCTATGGTATAAGCATTAAAACATAACTTTGCACTGTGCATGTTAAACTGAGCATGATGGATGGCCAGATGTTAATTTATTGGCACAACTTGAATAATTTATTGGCCCTTTGCATAAATCGTTATTTTCATAGCATACTGATTTAAATCCGATAACATTTGACTCATAATGGTTGAGATACTGATAATGCAAACATATGGAAGCATCACAGCACATTGACCTTCTTTCGCCGAGTAAGCCTTACTGATGTGTTTCAATTTCCCTTTTGATAATCCGATAAAAACCTTGTTTGAATTGGTGCAATCGTATTGTCTTACTTAGCACGAAATTGTAATGCAAAACTTAGTCCCTTATCATTTTACATGATATGATAATTTGATACATATTCTTTGTTGTTGTTCCAAAATGAACCATGCATTTTACCCCAATTTACAATCACTTACATTGTTACCAGTGCATGTATATAATACGTGGAGGGACAGTGCAATAATTACTCAACGTTTTATTAATGCGCCAAATGCGGGTATCGGTAGTGCAATCTTGTTGTACCACTATATGGTTTTGCGGAGTTTCCTTTATAATATCTATGGACAGTGAATTATGTTGTGACTAGGTTTTCAATTTTGCGGATCATATTACAGCTACAGTACGTAAGGATGTTTGGCTGATCCATGTGGAGTCTAAGTGTAAAGACTATTGTAACAACTACATCGTAACCCGTGGAAAAGTCGATATGTTTATACCTTTTCAGTCCACTGCATAATAAACATTCGTAAATGTTTCTATTGTTCAAACTGCGTACGTATGAAGCTGTGAATAAAACACTTATAGATATGGTAGCTTTACTGTCATTCCTTTTACATTGACCTCACAGAAGCTGTAAACAGCAACGTACATATTTTAATATTATGCCCAGTTGATAGTGCGTAAATTGTAAGCTATAGGGACATAACTTCAGCAGTAGATTGTGGCACCTCGGTGATCGATGGTAAAGTAGTTTCTACATTGAAATTGAAAGACTTATTATGAACTTTCGATAAAACATTTTTCAAGAAAACTTTAAACAATTCCCTTTCGCTATAAGGAATAAAGGTCAGGGGTCACCGTGCAAAATCTTGTACCACAGGATCAGATTAATACCAACTCGCTAAATTTAAGAGGGCCACCATCCCTCTGTTAACTCTAAAGGGGACTTAAATTAAATTTTCGATTGTCTAAAAAAAAAAGAAATCCTGCTGGTGAAAACTCCACGAGCTTCAAAATGAGCGCCCCACAAGTGGTAGACCGATAATATAGATTTAAAAGTTTGAACGTCCAAATATCTGTGGCCGTGGCGCATTCTATTGTTATCAACGATACGTTCGTTTGTTTCCTTGTATCCTCGTGACCAAACGGCTTTAAAATAAGTAACATAGACAATATGTATTTTGTTATACAGCGATTTACGTTGTAACAAAAGTAAAGCGAAATCTTTGGTAAATGGCACGTATTCAGATGTACAGCGGCGGTTAATGCCTTGAAAGCATAATGTTACCATCAGTCGTACGAAAATCTCTTCCGTATAGGTTTTACGCGAAAACCATAAACAATTTTACTTCTTAGGACGAACTCATTTCTAGTACCCCACTGTGATTTTAAAGATTAGAGGCAGTATAATTCGACAGGCGTTCAAAAAAATCCATCCCTTTTACGTTTGAGTAACAAATCATTACGCGGCTTCTCTCAATTTGATATTTGCTATGTGTTTTGGGAATCACACTATTGCTTAAAACATCTAGTTTACAAAATGCAGATTGAAACACTGATGAGTTTTCCTTTATCTCGATTTTCAGGTATTCGTTGATTTTTAAGTAGATAGAATCTTATATTGAGTAGCCTGTTTACTACTTCGAGTGTATTTTAAATCCCAGAACGTTATTACTTTCCAACTTATCTCTCAGGAAGATTTGATCTTTCGAGAAAACATCATGACTGAGATGAGACTCAAACAGCATCTATGCTTTGCCGCCTGTAAAATCTGTTATAGTTACCGTCATCATGATAAAGGCAGGCATAGCCAAACTTTCCACGTACAGGTAGCGTGTTTACCTACACATATAGTCAGCATCTGCTAGCTATCATCGTGACATAGTTCACTTGTGGTTTCTATCGTTTAGTTATGAAGTAAGACATCAAATAGTAAGTTATACAAGTCCCTTGTTTTGGAAAAACAAACGATGACAATAAATCGATCGATCGATCAAACAATCAATCAACCAGCAGCAAGGTCAAGTAAACAATTAAACGAATAAAGAAGCGCCATAGGAAGAAATTCCCGTTTTTTTGAGAAGACAATCACATAATGCATGAATACCGGCGATAAATGTTTCTCAATTAATTAACTATTTATTTGGAATTCTTTTATGTCAAATGTAGCCTGTAGCAAAATATCACTTGTTTTTATCTTTGAAATTAGAGGATACAAAAAGACACATCTTGTGAAGATTTGGAATGATCTTACTAAGTCACGTGAGATAGGAGGAAGTAAAGACATATATTGTTGATTCTTGAACAGACACTATCCACCCTGATACTGTTTTCACAATTGTTTCATTTCATCTACTTTGCAATGGCGCATACATACACACAATTGATGAACGCCGTTCATTTCTTTTAAAAATGTGCACAAGAGTTGTTGCAGTTTTACCACATATCGTTTTACTTACTGGGTTATGAACTATTGATTTTGACTCCATAGTGAACAATTCAGAGAGAATATTTTATATAAAACTCGCCACTAATGTGATGCACATGGACCGATCATGTCAGGCGTGCCACACCTCCTTTGGCATTTTAATGTTAACATCTTAGCTAAAGCTTTCCCCATCGCCGATTCAGCACAATGTGCCTGTGTAAGGTTGTGACAAAGAGAAGACTTCTGAACGCTGCGAACGTTTTAATTCTCATAATTTGAGAATTTATTATTTTCATCTTCAAAGGATAATCGTTTTATCGTTTTCAAACGTACAGTCAGTATTAGGTATAAAGATTGCATAATCACTATAGGTCTATTCGTATATTATGGTCAATCTTCCCAAGGACCTACGTATCTCAGTCACTAAGATCCAAAATAGAAACTTGTTTTAATGTGTATGTGTAGATTCGCAAACCTTGCAATTACTGGAATTCATGATCAAAGTAAATGACAACACCTATAGGCGCCACTGCTTGAATTTATATCGATATGTCGATAAAGACCAACAGAACCATGTTTTCTTTGTTTCTTTGTGTTTTTGTTTTAATTTACAATAAATCTATATCGAAGAGCTTTGCAGCCTTATGACAACAATGAACAATTAAGGAGATATATAAAGTGCCTGATCTCCGCAAGCTCTGGGCGCTGTTCAATAGAAGAGAGGAGTCAAACTTGTATCTACAGACAAATCTTCAGAGTATGACGTAAATATGTTAATGATTGGGAGTACCAGATATTAAAGGAGACAATGTTCCAAGAAGAGGTCCAGAGAAGGATCGTCCAACGAAAGATTTTTTGTTAACCCATGAGGTCTTGAGAAAGCGGGAATAAGAGGAAGATCAAAGTTGTCTTAAAGGACAATACTGGCGAAGAAGTATCAGTGAGATATGATGGTTCCAGGCCTGAAATTGAATTGAAGCAAATTGAGCAACTGTATAGTGTATGTTTGATATGGTATGCAGTTGATGGAGTTCAGAAGAGGTTGGATATGGTCGGATCATTTTTGCTTTATAAACAAGCCATGTATGATATATGTTATACTCTCTTCAATTTTCCTATTAAATGTTTGGGACAGCCAGACAGAAGATAAAAAGTACCAATGCACAAATAACTGTTTGAGTAGCTTCAAGTGAGAGAGTAAGTAAGCGAAAATCTGAAAGTCACAACATTTCGGATATTGAGCAACTTTCTGTACGGTAACTTGACTTTGCAGCGGTATTATGTTAATGATATCGGTATTGTTGATACCTGCACTTGCACGTGTAAAAATGTAAGATTGGAATGATTTATGACAAGGCGTTCTTCAGTTTTCATCGCGAACATTCAGATCTGTAACGTCACATGTAAACTCAGATAGTTAAGTGGATTTTTGCCTTTGAATTTTTCAAATCGTCTGGTACAAAAGTCGTTTATGGCATTGAAACATAGTTCCTAAGATAACTCATGCAATAATTCATATTGTGTCATTTCAGAAGATGTAGATTTTTTGAATATTTACGTGCATGAAACACTGTAGTGGGTTAGAAAGAGAAAAATGTAACTTTACCGGGAGCAAGACATCAATATTTATTAGTCATTACCACTAAGTGACGCTGGCGCCAAAAATTCTTCCCATAGCTCTTTAATGTTGTCATTTACATATGGATTGATTTTCACTAAAATCCAGTAATTTCTCTAAGTAATGAGATTTATTCAAACACTACTCAACGCTTACAATGAACTGCAACTTAAAACTTGTTTAACGGGTTAGTTGCAGTTTGAATGAATGAATGAATGTACAGTCGTGTGGGTGAATAAGTAAACAACCATTTTCCTTCAAAAGTGATACCAATCGTAGGGACTCAAGAGTAAAGAGAGAAAGAAAGAAATATGCAAAACATGTTATGGAATTGATCAAACTAATAAATTGGTCTACTTGATTTCATTTAAAACGAAAAACCCATTAATTTTAATTGACAAGAGTTAAACGAGAAATTCTTTTATAAACAGCTCATCAATTACTAATTTGATAATGAATTATTTAGCATAAATGACTGTCATTTAAGCCCAAAGCATCGTCCTTTGAGACTGCATTTTCATCGTGTTGAGGTCATATGTATCTCCTGTCAAGAAAAGTGATGAAACTTTGCTTTCAGTCAACATGAATTTGCATTAACTATGTACAACATTGCTGAGTAAATATGCATAAAAAGTCTTTAACTATTATATATAGTTTATAGCTATTCTGTTGTACAAAACATAGAATAACAGAGACCAATGGTGTCGTCGACAAAGCAAAATGAGAATGCTTCCTTAGGCAAAATGTCCGTGAGAAAAAGTCTTAAGCAACATATCAAGTTTGATGACGCAATGGCCGATTTAAAACAGTGCACCTATCTTATATACTGTAAACTAGATCAACGAAGCGAGGTTGGCGATATTGAGTAATCTGTTGCAAAAAAAAAATAAAGCACCCATCGAGTCACTCACAGACATTCGTGTAAAAACTATTTTTTTGTATTACGGTTTCAAACGTGCCACTGACAATTTCTCCACAATTGGACAAAGACCATGCCACGTTAACCATTCAGTTACCATGAGATAATAACAGTCAATCGTCCGTTACAGATGAAAAGGACGATCAAATCTGATTCCGAACTATGATATGTAAATTAAATAGAGTAATTCCTATTTTCAATTATGTTGACTAATTGAAAATTGCTTGTCTTCAAATTCCCCCCCCCACCCCACAATCGCCTTTTTCTAGTACCATGACATGGTGTAAGGAATCTTGTCAAATCTAATCACACGAAATTTTAGTGATTTATTTTCTTCCCAGAGTTAATGCGCGGGCCATCTAATAAATATGGAAATGAACGACACCTTATATTAATAACTATGCAAATTTACTCGACTGAGCAACATGATGGCTAAAATTACCTGTAGGTATCCTTGAGTTACGGTACCTTAATACTCTCGAAATATCCAATAACAATAAAATTCCATGACCTTGCTACCCTTTATTGCACAGCTTCAGACTTCAGTTTTATTCGTTAATTATTTCAAATTTTTCTCATGGCTCCGATTGTGACATTCTACAGACGGATAATAGAAGGACAAAATAAATTGGAGCAATCGGACGATTAAGTGAAAAAATAACAGGCACTATTTCAAAAGCTACAGTGTTGAATATGACGCAGCGTATATGTGCAGGAACTTAACATATATCTGAAGAATGTTGACCAAGCTACCGTACCCTTACGATAACAACTTGATCGTAATGCTATGAAAGACAATCAGATCTTTCGTGTCTGCTGACCCAAAAGAAACACGGTCCGCTTTTAATTTCCTTGAGCTTTCCTTCCGTCTCCTAGACTGTCAAACATATCTATATCTTGACATACCCTGTAAAAATTTCAGTGCATTCCTTCATGATGGTTTTCAGCACAACTTGTTTTATGACGTCGTTCCAAGCTGACGTAAGCATGAGACTTAGGGCTAGTAAATTCCTTTTTATATCGTCGTTTCGTCCTTGTCTCCCTTCGTATCAGTTGCCTGCCTGGTCACGTGTCGGTGACTGAAAGAAAAGGTCTATCCTGGAGACGAAAGGAAATCAACAACATAATGCAAGTTATGTCTTCTGGAATTTTCTCATGATGGCAAGACGACTGGTTCGAAGAGAAATATTTGCATTATGACAAAATACTTAACCTTTGACTGCAAACATTTTGTGTATCAAACCGGTCAAAGTCCGCCACGATCTTGGCATGGGTCTCGTACATGAAGTCAGTCTAATCGATGTTGAGCATATATTCTTTCCTAATATTTCGAATTTTAGAAGCTAAAATTTCCTCATCCCATGAATCTATTTATGTGAAACAGGTTTACTTCCTCTGACGCAGTAAAATAGATTCAGACTCATGTTAACTTATGCAAACAATTTTGAAAATTTAATATGAATAATCAAGTTGCTTACTGAATTTCACAACATAATTACTAATAATTACCTACGAAAACCCACCTAGCGGATTTTGCACAGACGCCACTCTATTTAAATAACTGAAAGACACCAAAGAATTGATCCGTAATTTCAACAAATGTTTAGCACGTGATGGAAAGCATACTCTTTGAATGCTAGTCACATCGAAACTCATGTCAGCTTAACGTACATGGTGCAAAGAATATAGTCTTAAAATTTAGTAGGTTTACTAAATATTGATTGTAAATAAATCTCTTTTTCACACAAAATCGAACAAAACTTCCGCGCCAATACATACCGTTTTATTCACAAGTGCAGTCGTGCATTTTGATTTGTCCGTTCCAATTTCTATCCCTTATCCACTCCGAACATCGAATAAACTTGCTAGACAGTTTTCAACACAATGTGTACTTCGTGCAATTTACAGCTAACCTTTTGCAAATATTAATATTATGCAAAGTATATACAGATTGACATTCAATGCAATATCTGAGTATACTTGAAGAGGTTACCCAGTAAAAATAGGTAATGATCCGGCAACGACGCTGGAGATTACGTCAAAGTAATAAAGTTCTTCTGTCAGATTTCCTCTGCGTCGAGGTCGTGACAACTGCATGCGTGTCGTCGTAGTTTTTAGGTCAGCAGCCAAATTGGCCCTTGTCCAACAGCGACTTTCGCCAACACAAAGTGGAGACAAGTTGACACAATTGCTTAGACACGTATTTAAGCTTCAATGACTTTATTGCAAATGACAGCACTGCATCATCGGTCGACACGAAGTGCTTAAAAAGCCTAGGCCAACCACGAAGTCCTTAATAACGGTATACAGTGTTACAATATAGGAAGAATTACACCCAATACCGATCTGTCCAGGGTGCCTTGCTCTAAACACGAACACCAAATTGTTCTTGCATAAACCTTGGCACCGTACAACGATGATGAGCGACATGACACAGTCCGTTTGGTTTATCAAAACAAATTCCATATAATGTACACCGAACGCTGCGTGTCTAGTTCCTTGCTGCGTATTCATTACTGTGGCCTTCACGTCTGATATAGCGAGCGCGGTTTTACTAAGAAGCGAACTGAAAGGTTGAATGACTTTCTGGAAGACGACAGTCCAACCTTATTATTCTGGAACCTATCCCGGTAATTGCCCCAGTAAGTTTGTAAGGAAACTCTAAGACACACAATCTGTGTTAAAATGGCGAAAGATCCGTCTCCGGCAAGTTTAATACTTTAATCTTACAGTATTTCCCTTTTTCTAATTTGAAGTTATTTTCTTTTGTGTGTGGATAGTGGGCTTAATATGAGAGAGAGAGAGAGAGAGAGAGAGAGAGAGAGAGAGAGAGAGAGAGAGAGAGAGAGTGTATGGGGGGAGAGGTGGGTTCAATCAGAGAGACAGACAGAGTGATTGTATGTGCATGTATGCGTTCGTATTCATCAATGTGTGTGTTATTTCTTAGGCCAATTTTGATAATGTGTCTTCTTTATTTTTGTGCAATTCCTTTCACCTTTGCCACGTCTTCTTCAAAATTAACATTTAGATAAATAAGAAACAACAACTTGGAAGACAAGAGGTGGTGACTTGACTCGGGAAGATGTATAATCACTGCTTCGGTTTTCCTGCTTGAAAACTGCACGTATCAAACCTGCCTCAGCTTCAGTAAGGTGGGCGATATTAATGCGTTAGATCACCAACTTTACTGTGAAGCCAGAACTTACTTCACATATTCCAAGTGCTCAGGTCCAGACTTTGTGAAAGCTCGCACGCCATTGCACTATATACTGCATGCACAGCAAAATCAAAAGTTGATGGAAGAAAGAGTCATGCATTAAAGTTAAGACAAAATGGTTTTATCCTCAAAACACGCACTAAACCAAATTTCCAAATTCAATGCAATTTGTCGACCGGGGATGCATTTAACATTAATTAAGGGAATATTCTATCATTCAATTGCAGAGGCTTGCATAGAACAAGTAAATCATGATATCAGGTGAGCATTATGATTAGGCGGCACTGTCAACTTCAACAGACTTTTCAGACTTGGCGCAATAGACAAATTACTGACTTTGTTCATAATATTGCATGACTACCAACAACAACGAGTGCCATCATCTGACCAATGGGGATAATGCGTGACATATAGCACAAGCTACAAGGTGTCCATTGTCCGTACGTATTATTGCTATTATAGGTTATTGCCATTATACTGTATCAACATCTGTGTTCATGGCATTAAAAGTTGTTTCTTCCGTTTTAGCATGACATGTTTTAGCGAGAAAAAGGACGAGACAGCATAATCAAATATTAAGCGATTGCCGAACAGAAATTCAGCGTCCGGGATCCAGCATTGTTTACGCGAAGGATATATAGCATTCGTGCTTCGCCATGGCAGCAGAAGCGAAGCAGACGACAAAAAGTGACGTCTCTGATTTGGTGAAGCACAAACGAAATACTGTAATAAGGCAGTTATAGATTGAAGCAATATTCTAAACGAAGACACTACTTTTCTAATCGTCATGTATTTAATCATTTATTTACTTTTAACGTCGATTTTCCTGCAGAGTGCTCTCTATCTCCCTTTTAAGCTCCTTTGCTAGTTGAAGAGCCCGTTTTAGCAGGGTGCATTTTACCACGGCCGGCGTGTGGTTTCGTCCAATAAGAATGACACATGGGCGAGACTGACACGATGACATAACAATAACATGATTGTACTTTTATTGCTCTTGTAAAGTATGATGTAGCTGAATATTTTTCCTCTTTATAAACAAAGTGGTTCCAATACATGTCTATTGTATAGTGTTTAAGGTGTTTTTGTAGCAGTTATAGTGTGCCAGTCTGGAAACATACAATCTGTCAACTAAAGCCATTATCTGCAAATTTATCATGAAATATTCTTGTCAAAAATAAAACGAAGACATGGTATTTGAGCTTTGGAAGTTTTCCCCTATACAACAATCGTTCACACTTTATAGATGTGGATCGCGAAGAGCAGATGAAAGATTTGATGAAAATCAAGACAAGCTTCAACCATCGCGGCGATATTAGGCCTACTAGAAATATATGAATGGATTACTGCGATAAAGCAAGTTCAAATTTTAATTAGAGGCCTCTAATACGAGAATACTAATTTATGATAGCTGTACTAAGGGAAAGACAGAGTTCAAAGGTCGCACACGATCATTTAAGTATGTATGGTATGCGAGTCTCATCAAACTATGTACATACTGTGGCGTTGACAGCAAGATTTCATTAATTTTTCGAAAGTTTTTATTGAGCAAAATATTTCAAAAAAGCATCTCTCTACACGTCCGAAATGTATAGGAGTTACTGCACTGTTCGATATTGCTGACAACTTTTGACAGCGTTTTGGACGAGAACGGCTGACCGGTTCACAGCAAGAGAACAGTACACGCTTATTGTCTGTGTCCGGACACAGATTCCGTTGCGGTTGCACTAGCTTAGATGTTTTCATCAAAAGTGAGCAGGGTAGAGTCGATATTGCAGAGGAATGGGATAAACACCATGGAGTTCACTCTCTTGAAAAAAACTGTCTTCTAGGTGTTTTTTTTACATTGGATAAAATGCTCAAATGTAAAGACACCAAACATTTAAGGCATTCGAGCTGATGACTAATATAATCCCAAAGTGTTCTTGTCACGAATAAATCGTTGATGAATGATCCCCATAAGAAGCGAGTAGAGCAGAATGGCTCGAATTACTAAGATTAATGTATGCAATTATCCAAAAATATACGTTTTGCTTCAACATCCGACTTTGAAATTCTTGTACTTTTTTGGTCTCTAAAAACAAACCATATGTTAGCAGCTCACATCTCCGTGTACTAAACAAAAAATAGAACTCATTGTCTCATATTTCAACTTCAGACCTAAATGTCTACATACTCAACTACCTAAAACACGTTTCCTTAGTGCTTTTCGAAAAACACTTTAGGAGCTAATGTCTACGGCTCATATTTCGGGAATCTATCAAAGGCGATAATTATGAAAAATGACCTCAAGTAGCTATAGCTGATTCGGTCTTGTGAAGGTACGGTCAAAAACTAATATATGTAAGTGAGGTTTATCGATTCTCACCGACTTAGCAATTCAAATTTCAGGGATTTACTATTTTTCGCCAAAGCAACCATCGTTTATCGCTTTGAATTGCAAACGATTATTACCGCCATACATACACAGATACATAGATACACACACACACACATATATATATATACATATCTATCTATCTATCTATCTATCTATCTATCTATCTATCTATCTATCTATCTATCTATATATATATATATATATATATATATATATATATATATATATATATATATATATATATATATATATATATATATATAGTGTTATACTCCATGAGTGGCCGGGTCGCGGGTGTAGAAAAACGAATTTTATTTGATGAACCAACATAAAACATCATAGTGGAACCGGCTACCACATATACCAACTCCTCTGCCATCTGTTCGGGTGCCGCCCAACATTATATGGGGAAAGGATTTGCAAGGATTCCTCAGTTGTCCGATGATCGCATAGAGCGTGAAACTTAGAGTCACAAGTCAGTTACAGTTACTTTGTAACTCCAGCCATCCTGAAGTACAGACTGCTCTGCGGAACCGTACCGAGCACTCTCTCAACCAGCGAGTCTTTATGTGGGAAATAGAGTGGCAGAAGATTGAGGCTTTGCACTCGGGGTTAGTAATGGCAAATGGGCGAACAATATAGTTTGTCTCTGCGCAATTGACATTTGAAAGTTCAACGTAAAATGACTTGCATTCGTATTTGTGTTTTGAATATAGGGTCAGAAATACCTGCATTGAGCCTCTATTTCGATCCCTATAAGAAAAACTTGATAAGAATTTTTTCAGCAATATGCAAAATATAATGACTCATTGAAATTCTCAATCTTACGATGACCTCGGCACATTTTAATCTCAGCCAGACTATTTCATTTCAAAATTTCAAACAGCTTCAGAAAGATGATTCAGATGTAGAATAGGCTTCGGAGATAGTTATTTGGACTCTCAAACTTCTACAGTAAACTTTGATCTTCCACATATTGGGACTCAGTTTGAAGCTCGTGGAGTAAATAAAATTTTCACCAGCTTATCTTTGTGAAAATCGACCCCCACCCCCAATTAGCTAACATTAAAGTGGCCGCCATTTTGAATTTCAAAACCGTGTATATATTGGGGTAATTTGTTTCTCTAGTACTAAATTTGACCAGATGGACGCTTGCTTTCATTCTTGCTTTCGAAAGAAGATAGTATAAATTTTCTTTAGGAAAGTTTGGGCATAATTTCTTTAAAAAATTATCATTCAGACTGCTCACTTGTACTACTGTGTTTTACCGAGCAAGTTGCGTACGTGTCCAATTTACACAAAACCCGACAACTTCACCAGTCCAAATGATTGCTTTTTTTCCCGTTTCTCAGGAAGGATGCAGTCGATACAGAGATTCCGACCATCGATTGTTTTTCGAGTGCACTAAAATCCGATAATAGATGCGAGGAAGGCTTGCTAACAAGACAACAGTCGAAGCGAGAGTGGTTTCACCATACGAAGATTTTACACAACATCTGTCTGCCTACCTCAGAATGCATGCACTGTACTAGTCTGGGAATAAATAAAGACGGAACTTTAAAGAAAAAAAATATATGTCGGGTAATTTGTCATTTCTCGACATTCGCAATTATCAAACGACGAGTCCATAAGCATTTACTCTTAACTAATGCAGAAAGAACTAACAAAAAAACCAAAAAAGCAAAACAGATTTCGTTACCAACTTAAATTGCAAAATACGGCATCGTCTGCAGTACTCAAGAAAGGAAAGTTGACATATTATTTAAAATAATAGAAATGAAACGAAAACAATTTGTCTGAACAAGGTATGTGGGCGATTTTTACATTGCCGCCCCCGATGTAAATATACATACACGTGGAAGGCATACTCCATTAATGACTGACAGTCGTCGAGTCTTTTTATGTCGTTCAAAATTCAACCCTTTCCAATGGTTATTAAGTATTCCATTTTCCTGTTTGTTCACAATGCTGGTATAAATTTCGCATCCTATGTCTCAGTGGCAATGCCATTGGAAAGAATAAGATCAGCATCATCAATTTTTGTTACATTACGATTGAGATAAAAAGTAGATAAAAGGGGTTACTTTCAAAAAATTCTTTCCCGCTGTTAGAGCTCAGAAATGCTTCATTATTCACTCGCAGCGGCAGTTTTGATGATTTACGGCCTGGAACGACATTGATAACTATAACTACGACGACATACAGAAAGACCCGTTGCTGCCACCCAAGTCGCAGCCCCTTTCGCCCTTTGTACCGGTTCCCGTGAAAAGCACACTCGCGGTGTCCGAACAGCCCACACAGATTACCACGTCTACGCGACTTCCCAGCATGCAACTGAGTGATGAAAAATAGATAATGGTACGTTGCAGTTTCCACGGTGTGTGGTAATAAAGCTGACATTTCTAAAATAATAACCTCTCTCGTGTAACAATGACACATCCATCCAGACATACATACGCCTTTCTACATGACGTAAACCCATGATTTGTCTCAGTGTCCGCTAATTGATGAAGTAACGGTCGTGGGGCTCCAGCGCTTGTTGCCCGTAAAATATCAACCCTGGGGCAATGCATTTGCGCGTATAGTTACACGCGACTGAGCGTGCAGGATAGTCCATCGCATCACTCACGGCAGGACTTAGAATATATAATTTTAAATTCTAGGGAATGTTAAATTTGGAAAATTGTTGCCATCTGCTGCAATTGTTTGTCCAACTGACGTTTTCATATAGGTATAATATGATGGTAAATTCAAGAACAGTATTGAAAAAATGACTGGCTTTTGACAAGACAGTACATTTCATCAAACACTTAATTGGTGCATTTTAATGCGTAATGGACAAGTTGATGGCCTTGATACGAGAAGTACGGAGCACAGATTGCACTTTCAAAATGGAAGGTTTTGTTATTAATGTTAAGCTAACTAAGTATGAGTCTCGAAGGAAACAGGAAAAACGACCGTTCTGGTTTCGGAGCAACGATCCTTCTTAAAAAACATTGTGTTTGCACTTGCGTGTTTTTGTCACAAATCGAATAACCACTCTTTATCTGACACAAGCATAAGAGCATAATTTTAATGAGAAATGACCACGTTATGAAATGCCACGCATTGCCTTGTCCGATAATATACATTGTTCACGTATTTTATTTTCGTGAAATATCCAAAACAGTGTGTCGCCAGCAAACAGATATATGCGTTTAGACGAGCTGTATTGTGTACACCGGGATGACGTAAATCCGTCGAAGTCATGAGAAATGACGACATCTAATCATCAATGTGTTACGTCATGGCAGATACGACGTTAGGCACTGTCATCGCAGTGGAGCCAGTCAGCTTGACGAGAAAGGACACAACAAGCGAAAATATTTTATCATTTCCTCGTTGCTTTCTTCAGTCGATAATAGGCACGGCTAGTTTGACGCAGTTGCAAAGATAATGAATAAATTTCCAATTTTGACGTACGTTTTGTTGTACAGCGTGTTTGCAATACGGCGCTTCGTTCTGAAATATGAACTGATAAACTAGCCTTGTAAGCTTCTTATTGCATAGCTAATCTTGTAAACATGCCATATACCAACAACAGAAGAAAGGATAGCCTAACACAAAAATTTAATCACATCTTCAGGACAATTACTCAATAAAAATCACCATTACATATGTGAAATCTCATTTTAACCCCCAGAGCTTGATGATTCATTGGACGATAAGGGAAATATTGAAAAATTCAAGCGACCCGCTGCGTTGAAATTCTGGATTTTCGCTGAATACAATATGTCCGGGTGTGTTTGAATTAACTGAGCCAAATTTAGTAATTTGCTGGAGGAAATTGCATGTGTCGATTTCACAGCGAGTCAAGCTCCAACAGCCGTGGATGCATTGCTTGGCAACAAACTAACAGTATCTGTTAAGGCAAGGCTTATCATTTTTGAGCTCTAGGTGAGTAACTAATAGGCCTTGACATCGGAGAGACATAATCTATTCAGAATGCATTAAGGAGGCTTGCTTTCAACATTTCTTTGTCCTGTGTTTCTACTCTCGCAGCTAGGAGGGCAGTATAATCTACGCTTCTGTTGATAGTCAACGATGCACAACTTTTGAGTGAGGCAGGACGTGATCCTTTTAAAATTTTACTTTTTGAAATCACAATTCTGAACTATTACATGATACTTCTTTCATGCAGAATCCTACTTCTCTTTTTTGCCTCCTAAAGAGAGTTGCTGCCTTAAGGTGTCAGCATCAAAGTTCGTCCGATTTTAAGATTCATGCAATGTTCCACCGACATTGATTAAAAATGCAGTGCTGAACGATATCAGTGGGATCACCGTACCCCTTAGGACTAAACTCTGTCTGAAGTATAACATTTCGACCCGTTCAGAAAGATCTTGTCGGTCATTGATATACAGCTGTAGCTCCACTGCATTCATTACGGCTTTTTCCTAGAGAGGCGGTTAGTAGCGGCGTGGATTGCAGTAAGTGCACTCGGGCAATTTCCTAATGAACGCTTTCTGAGGAACAGCATTCGGGGAAAGACTCCTTTCATCGGAGTCGCATGCATAATAACCTCAGCAATGGCTATCATGTCGTATCAGTCTTCACCTGACGAAGACGTATACCTGATCATTGTATTTTTTCGACAAAGGGTGAGCCATGCAGCGGAGCTCTTTACGCGTAATCAGCTTTACTCACTCGTGTATAATGGCAACAGGATTCGCTCAATGCCCATTGTCGGTGTGCAGCGTTGACGCACTTCGGGATATATCTCATTTTTAGCCGATATTATTCCGTATCGACTTAGAAAATATCATTTTCGTCTAAGTCATGACTTTGTAACAATAGACAAATCCACGATTTTACCCTATACTGCATTAGATACCTTCCACAGATGCGTTGCACTGTAGACCTGTGCATGACAAGCCCTACATGCTACCTTAATGTAAATGAGTTACAAGTGGTCAAAGGTCAGACTCAATACTAGGCAGGGATTCCGAGCAGAGCTGGACGAGATCAGCGAGGGAGCTCACAAATTACGCCGACGCTTACAACGCGGTGTGGCCTGTCCTTGGCGCTGCGAATAAGTCTCTTGGAGATGCAAAATATTAAGGTATGGAGATATTTTCTACACACTGGCGAAATTTTTACAGTGATATTAACTGTATTTCTCGATGCGAGAATTTTTTGTGGCACAATTGCGCGTCGCCACAGCTACAAGACGAATGATTTCGCGCGATTTATACACAAGCCTTCTCCAGCATTGCAACCCATTTCAAAGCTTATTGTATGTGACTGCCGAGGAGAAAGCTAAGTGCGCTGTGGATGCTGAGTGTCGCTAGTACATATATAGTTGCAAGTGCGATCGCGGAGTTTTTTTTTAAAAACGTCAGACAAACGCGAAACATTTCAGCTCTGACCGCATCACATAGGAGGCGTAATGATCCGATGACTGCAGCAATATCTCAGCCATAGTTGCCGTCAAATTTACGAGTCCCCGGCTCATGCAGCTCTACATAAGCCAGTGAATTAAAGCCCCGTTGCTGCGTTTCTTTTATATCAATTAAGAGAAAGAAATCAGAATTCTTCACACGCGTTCAACATTTGTTTAATTCGCGTTTGATCCGTTATATCAGGCGATGATTGGTTCGCGGATTTAGTGGATCTGCGGGAGACATCGCGCCAGGATGATTGTCAGCAGTTGTTGTTTCATGGTCGTTGTTAAGAACGCTCCACGGTGCGCGTCCGCAAAATCAAGCCAAGCGCGCGAACAAACCATACAAATAACATGTCAAGCGCCAGGAAATGAGTTCTTTACTATTTCGCAAGAGCACATTATTTCTCAGAATATACTGCATGAGACTATTGAGACATCTTCGAGTCCAGTAACTGACACAGTGTAACGTACAGTAATCGCCGTATTTCGACATAGACAACAGTTGAATCTTACTAATCGATGAACTCGTTATTTTCTGCATGTCCCAGCAATAATTTTGAAATATTACCGTTTAAGAAAAACATTGATTCCCGAAAACATATAGCAAGATCGAGTGTTCAGATATTTATAGAGACTAAAGCAGCGGTACATAATCGTTTCTTTAACACATGACCTCTTCTAAGTAAGATCTTTGCCCTGACGGTGGATTTGAAAAACTGAGCGAATTTGTCATGGCGCAACTTGAACAAATTGCATGCCAACAATCACTGGATGGTAACGATTAATCCATGCTTACGCTGTCCTAATGATTGCTGTAATTTCTCCAACTTTAATGATTTGAAAGGTTTTGAAATGGCCGACCGGTCGAGCAAGAGAAATTTACGTGAATTGAATCTGCAAACATAATTCATGGAAAACTTGTCACTTTAAACGAATGGAAGTAAAATAAAATCGTTGGTCTTGTGTTAGAGAGTGCAGGTGATCAAGTTGATGGAGAAATGGAGAAAGAACTGTTAATGAGCAATATTATAGTGTTGATCCATCTCTTTCCGAGATTTGACGTCTCGGGTACGGGTGTTGTGTTAGTGCACGAGTGTGGCAAGAACGTTTGTGAAAAAAATTGTAGCAATTTTGGTATGCAGACACAGCTCACCAGTGATTTTATTGAGCATATTAAATACGGATTATTTTGAGCATCTTCAATGAGTTTCTCGGTATGCGGCCACCTTGGAGCACATAGTTAACAAGCAATCGCGTATGGCGGAAATGTGGGACTTGCTCTAGCTTTTAATTTTAGTTCAGTTAAATTGACAGATTGTTCATAAAGCCCAGTACACTGTTCATTTGCCCGACGTATCTTCAAGATAAATACCGTTTTGACTTCTCTTGGAATAATATTTGGTTAGTGACTGTGGTACGTTTTACCAGCCCCGTCTTTGTAACTGTTCAACATCACCTTACCAGGCCACAACAAGTGACTGATAATTTGAGTGTATTACTTGATAATGCTATAATTGGTCGGTCGACACTAGTACATGAACAATAGGTGTATCGTAAGTGTCGAAGTCACTTGAGCAAAAAGTTTGGTCAGCCATTTTTTTCAACAAAAGAAACTTCATATAGTCAAAAATTATTATGACATGCTTAAACAGTCAATTTTGTTTGGAATTGATGCTTATAGTATTAATTTACCATGTACCTGTAATTAATGAAATCTCCAAAGTTACCGACTTCGATCAAATCAGCTGTTAAGCCCAATAAAAGTTTTTGGCTGTCTTGATGATTGCATGGTTGTATACTGACAGCATTTTTCCCAGGAAAAAGCTTAAAGGGACAAAGTCGGCTATTCTTCAGGAATGTTGTCCGATGCAAGATACTACTTATATTGTTTGACTTGTTGAAAGACACTGAATGAATGGGTGACCATGCATCTATTCGACCCCGGTTTTAAACAAATTAAATGAAACCATCGCAAAAATGAATTAATGGTCATGACCATTAATTCATTTGCGCGATGGTTTCATGTATCGCGTCTAAATCTGGATCGAATATATGCATGTCACCCATTCATTCAGTGTCTTTCAACATGTCAAACAATATAAATAGTATCTTGCATCAAACAAAATTCATGAAAAATGGCCGACTTTGTCCCTGTAAATACATCACATTAAATCTTCACATTATGTATAGTTCCTTTCAAATTGTTGAACTATTTGTTATATATGCGGCTGCTGCCGGTGATGTCGTTGTTGTTGTTGTTGTTGTTGTTGTTGTTGTTGATGTTGTTGTTTATGATGATAATGATGATGATGATATGCCAATTATCATTATTATTAACATCATCTCATCTTTATTTCGCTCTGAATGTAGTGATTAAAAGATTAAGGGTGGCGCCAACGATTCAACAAAATCTCCTGTATAACGTTCTCGTTTTTTCTAAGATATTTTTAAATACGAAAACTCACTAAAGAAACGATATCTCTTGATGACAATGTAACCCGACATTTCGCCAAATCTTCGGTAATCTTACAGTAAAGCAATAGCCATTCTGTTCTGGACATTATAAACCAATCAATTGTAGCCTGCGTTTGTTGGGACTTTGCCGCAGCGTCATCTTAGATCGTGCTGCAAATTTTTGAACAAAATCTTGACGGTGTGTTCGATGGAGTACCCTCTAATGGTACGGTCTACTCGTCCTCTGGTCATTAATACTTCATTTTGCGAACCCCCGAAACAGGTTGAATCAAGTTCCGCGAGAAAAAATCGATTTGGATCGCCAGAAAAGGAAACCCTTAGTGGCATGACGTCTTAGAGTTTAGGTATCGCAATTATCCCGAAACCGAAGTTCAGTCAACAGAATGTGCGCATGTGCAAATTTTGGCCAAGAAATTGACCTCATTTCTCGTATTTACACACAAGGGCCTTTTTTACCGTGACAGGAATAGTCACAAACTGTAGTGTAATGTTAAGTATACATTTAATTTCTAGACTACGCAACTCTTCTTGAAATACATTTTTTCTATTGGATGCAGACATTTGTACAAGTAATCAGAACAAAAGGGATTATTTTTTACTTCTAAGGTCGCCCTCTCCACGCTGGAAATAAATTAATCTTAAGTCATCACAAAATATCTTGTGACCTTTATGAAGATGGGTAAGAGGGAATCGGTGTGTGGCCCCTTTGCACTTAGCGACGGTAACACTGATTCACTATAATCGAGTTTGGTGTATGTATGGAAAGATAGGTCCGAAGAGTGAGATACAGGCCTGGCATAGCATAACTGGTTAGCTTAGCCTTGGTAGTGCATGGTTCCCATGCTTTGTTAACTTTGCTGTAAAGTGATAAACATGTGTGATAGCCTAACTAAAGTCTGTACATTAATTTGAAAATTTCCTCAGTATTCG